>NW_009943503.1:3793-4009 GCF_000696875.1 Nestor notabilis
AACACTGAGCCCTGCACATGGGCATCTGGCGGCCATGCGCTGCCCGCGGGGACAGGGTTTTGGTGATGCTGAACTGGTTGCAATAAAGGAGCGTGCTCAGAGCCAGGTCGCCCCTTGCCTGCCTCCTCGCTGCACCGCCGGGATGGGAGCGCGAGGACCGTGGGTGCCGTTTGTGTTCCCTCTGCCGCAGGCTTCTGCTGCGCTGCACCCCGCTGC
>NW_009943504.1:0-364 GCF_000696875.1 Nestor notabilis
TGGGTCCCGTCTGGTGAGTGGGGGCTGGTGCCAGCCCCATCACTGAGTGCCAAGGGGACAGGACTGAGGGTCCTGCCATGGGGAGGGGGCTCGATTGGAGCCCCCCATCTCCAAGCGGGTGGCTGGGCACTACATAATACCTGCCTGTAGCCATCCTGCTTGTGCCAGGTACCCAGGACATCAGTAGCCACACAGCTTGAAGGGAGGTGAATTACTCCCAAACACCCCTTTTTTCTTCTTCTTTTTTTCCCCCCATCCCATAATCTCTTTATTCCTGAGCTAAGCCCAGTTCACAATGGTTTTAAAGGCAGATTTGGCTGTAGCTGTAAGGACAGCGTGTAAAGCCGGGTGGGTGCATAACCCC
>NW_009943504.1:509-1042 GCF_000696875.1 Nestor notabilis
CCACAGTCCCCCCGGCATCCCCCATCCCGCACCCGGTGGTCCCGGGGGAGCTGCTGCATCGCTCACCTCCAAACCCTCCCTGGGGCTTTGCTTGGTGGCAGGTGCTTCCTTGTGTCCCCCCCTTTCCCTATCCTTGGCACAGGCTCATGGCACCTGCTGGGGACGCTCCTCCTTGGCACGGCACCGTGGCACGTGCGCGGGCACCGCCGGTGGCTACAGAGGGGGGAATGGGGCCAGCCCTGCCCCGAGCCTGGCAATGGGGTGCACATATACACACACCCCCCCTTTTTATTATTAACTTTATTTCCCTGTGCTTAATTAAACACAGCCGCCTCTTGCCGCGAGCCAACGCAGGGTATTTATTGCATCTAACATCGATGGAAAGCATGTTCCCCCACCACAACACCCCCCTTGATAGATTATTTCATCACCATTAAAAAGGGGGGGTGGAGGTGTGACACCCCAACCCACCCCTATAAGGGGCTTTAGAGGGGGAAAGTGGCTGCGTTCCTGCATCACCAAGCTTCCTTCCC
>NW_009943504.1:1303-1726 GCF_000696875.1 Nestor notabilis
TCCTGTACACCCCGGCCTCCTTCCCCCCCCCCCCCCCATTCTTTTAATGAAAATGCTTTAAAGATGTTTGACATCTGTAACAAACAGCTGGCACCCTGTTATGGAAGAATGTCCTTTTATTTCCGAGCAGGTTGAACTGTCATTAATAGTATAATTAGGTGATTATCGGCGTACAGCAGAAAACTGCTTAATTGCACAGCCAGCTTTGCGAGGATCCCCGGCTCCTTTATTGCTGGGTTTGTTTTAGCCGCCTGGATTTTTTCGCGCTGTGTTGTTGGGGGTTGTTTTATCCACGTTGATTATGATTTTTTAATGCAGGCGGCAGCTGGGGGAGCGTGGCAGCACCCGGGGGGGGCACATGCACACGCCAGCAATTGTCCCCCATCGTATGTGTTTCCCCCCCTTCCCCTATCCCTGGGGCAT
>NW_009943504.1:1776-4526 GCF_000696875.1 Nestor notabilis
GTTTCCCCCCCTTCCCGTATCCCTGGGGAATTTATGTTTAACTCCATGCGTGCTGAAGTTGGTGAAGGGGGTTTTGGTGGGTGAAGCACCCATTGGTGTCTGCTTGGCTCTAAGGGGATAAAGGAGACCTTGTCTTTGTTACCAGCAACAAGATGCTGGTGGGAGCTGGCACCGCTCGTCATGGGCCAGGAGGGCACCATTGTGCCATTGAGCCTTCACCCACCATCCCTGCAGGATGCAACCCTCCTCTTGGGCCACCGTGTCCCTCTCCATCCCCACACGCGTGGGGCACGCACGTGGCTCGCTGCGGCGCTCGGGCAGCTGCGACGGAGCCGGTCCAACCCCGTCCCCATCCCATATCTGCAGGCTATGCTGCGGTTTGGGGGCAGACCTGCCAGACAATAGCGCTTTGTATGTCTCCCCCGGTGCCGCCAAACACACTTGTTAGCGCCACAGCTTTGTGCTGTAAATTTCCATGGAGTAATTACGTCTTAATTTATGATAATCCCGGGCGCGCGGTGGAGGGGGGCAAGCGCCAGTCAAGTTTGGAAGTTGTCTGCTGGGCCCAGGGTCCCCCGTGGCTCTTGACAACCATGAACTTCTCCATCTCCGTGCTAAAAGTGGTTGGGGAATGTGTCCCCGTGGAACAGGGAGTGAGGCCATGTAGGAGCTGGGTATCAGGAGCAGAGCAGGAGTGTCCTGGTGATGCTGCGCATCCCAGCGCCGATCCAGGAGGTCAGGATCCCGTGGGTTGAGGAGGATGCCAGGATGCTGTGTATATCCCAGCACTGGCTCCCCCAAGCAGGAGGGAATCTCTGCCTTCCTGCAAGCCCCCAGCACTGCTGGGGAATGAGGCCGGACCCTTCCCCCTTCCCACCACAGAATGGCTCATCCCGCCTTTGTCTGGAGGACTGATTATGGCAAAATAGAGGCTCTTTTCCCTTGGCTTTCCCAGTGGGCAAATTAGGCACTTACTTACTTTGGCAATTTTCGATGAGGATGATAGGGAGGGGAGGAAGGCTCCTGCCAGCAGCAGGCAGGGTGCTGGCACTCTCCACCAAGGCTGTGGAGTGGGAAGCAAGCAGCTCCCTGTGTCCCCTCCAAAGCCATCAAGGCACTGCTGGGACCTGCCATAGGAATCCAAAGGGCTTTGGGGAGCATTTAATGCACATCCAGTGGAGGCAGGCAGGTTTGGGGGCCTTCTGAGCATCCCTTGCAGAGCTGGGAGGCAGCTGGCACCCATTCATCCCAGCACCCATTCCCAACAGGAGCTGTGGGTGCTGTGGGCACCCTGTCCCACGTCCCATGATGGGTTTTGTCCCCAGAGAGGGGTAAAAGCCCGGGGCTGCACCCATTGCACCTGCAGCCGGGTCCCCGTTGGGAGGCAGCGCGCACCCACTGACATTTACCAAGCGTAAAAATTCAATTAATTCCAGCAGGCAGATTAAATATAAGTGAATTTTAATAATTTGCTCGAAAGGCTGAGGATTACTGTAGGCGAAAAGGGAAGATGCTGCGTGCACGAGGGCCACCGACCAGCCTCCTCAGCACCAGCACGTGGGATCACCACTGCTAATCACCCTAAATCCCTGCATGGTGCCGAACCCCTCGACCTGGGCTTTGGTTGGTGTTCCCCCATGGTGAAGAACGTGCGGGATGTGTCCTGTCAGTGTGGCTCCGGTCTCCATGGGCATCACTCCTGCTTCAAACCCTCCTCGCTGGTGCCCATTTCAGGGGGGCCTTCATGAAAAGCATGAAGCAAGGCAGTGGTGGGACCCTGGTTTGTCCCCATGGACACTGCAATGGGACACAGAGCTCTTAGGTGATGAGCACACCAAGGTCTCACCAACACCTCTGCAGCGTCTTGTAACCAAACACAGGTGACACGGGGTATGGATTGCTAGCAGATGGCAGTGGTATTAGGAAAATGAAAATACATGGAGTACATTTCCCGTTTGCTGGTATTAATTTCTTATCCCAAGGTAAAACCTTCCCTCTGGCTTGTGCGGGGCCATCTGCACAGTCATAAACCACAGCGCATGTGGGGGCATCCCAGGAGCACGGCGGGGACCCCCATTCCCACTCAGACCCCTGGCTTTGCAGGCGGCACAGTGGGATTGATGGAGATTGCCCATGACCTTTGCTAGGACACGAGGTATTACCATTAATACTTATGTATTTCCGGAGTTTGTGCCATGTATAAACCTCATATCAGGCAGGGCAGGCAGAGTAATCTGCCAGGTGGTGTTATTAATACTCGCTATTAATACCTGTTAGTAATACCCATTGCCCCTGGAGCCCTTTGTTAGCTGCCTGCGGATGGCGCGAGGGGTGGGGGGCTGCATTGTGCAACCCCACCGCCACCTTTTTGGGGTGCAGCATTGGGCAATCCTTGGTGCTGGTGGGAGTCACCAGATGCTTTCATCCCCTGCAGGATGACAGGGGGGCAGCTTTTGGCTATGGACCCCCTTGGCTTTGCATGCAGCACCTCAAAGGCATCACCCTGGCCCCTGCTGACCCTGCCTGCAGCCCCCCTGCCCCGCCAGGACCTGCCCCGTGCAAGCTCCAGCCTGCGTGAAACTCTAATCTCCCAATTCTATTCGCCCAGCTCCAGCCGATTTGCATAATCCACATAATCACCCTGGTTTTAATTGCCTACAACTCTGCAGAAAGATCATGTGGTTAAGTGGTAAATCATAATTAGATAAATAATTGGCTTGGCCGCAGCAAGCTGCTTTGTTATATCTGCC
>NW_009943504.1:4547-6738 GCF_000696875.1 Nestor notabilis
ATCTGCTGGGCAAGGGCTCCTCGCGCCGAGAACAATGCGCTGCTGACGGCAAAGCCTGCGCTGCCCGCGGCATGGGGACAAGGGACATGGGTGTCAGGGCAGCCTCGCTGCACCGGGCACTGCCTGCGCGGTGCCCGGTAACACCGTGCGAGGGTTGGCAGCACCGGGCGCTGCCTGGCTCTGACCCACGGTGCGTTACCCAACGGCACCGCGCGGTGCCAAGTCCTGTCCCACACAATTCCCAGTGGCACCGTTGGATGCCTGGCGGCACTGCGCGGTGCCTGGCAGCACCATGTAATGCCTGGCAGCACCGTGCGATGCCTAGCGGCACCAAACAATGCCTGGCGGCACTGTGCAGGGCATGGCAGCACCGTGCAGTGCCCCACAGCACCATGCGGTGCCCATCTGTGTGATGCCTGGCACCCATACCTGCACCCAATGTAGCCATTGAGCCCTCAGCTCATGCAAAGAGAAGGAGTAGGGGTTGTACCCTTCTTCTCCCAAAGCAGGGGTTAAGGGATCAGGAGATGGCTGGCATCCGTATCGTGCATCAGGAGCTAAGAGCTGCCATCCCAACCTGGATGCTGCAGAGAGGGGCCCAAGGGCCAGCAGTATCCTTTGAGCACAGGTACTTCATACTGGAAGCCCCCAGCTCACTGTCAGGGCAGAAATGGGGAATAAAGTTGCTTTGAAGCAAATCTTTTACTGGCCTCATTTCCTATGGGCTTAAACAGCACCCAGGGCTGGTTGTGTTAGGCAAAGGAAGGCAAGGAAGGGAGAGAGATAATCCCCCGTCATGCCAGCCCCGGCGCCTCCCCGGTGCTGTGCCCTCCAAACAAGCTCTTATTAGTTTGCTTGTTGTCATTTGCCAGATCAATGGTCCATGGAGGAACGATCGATGGAGACCTAGCCGGCTAATAGCGCCGTGCTCTTGGAGCTCAGTGCCAGGCTCCTTGGGGACCCCCAAATCCCATCCCTGCACCACAAGGTGTTCCTCACCCTGGGGAGACCCATCTGGATCCCTCTGAGGGTGCTGGGGAGCCAGCCAAGGTGGGCAGTGCTCATGGGATGGGTCCTGGGCTTTGATTTGAGGAGCCTAAGAGTGGACATAGGCTGTGCTGGCATCTCTCCATCCCTCTTGGGGTTCACCAAGCCTGACCACCTCCCTTCCTGCTGGCTGCGTGCCGGGCGATGGGGAGGGAGGGCAGGAGTGTGGGCTCCCATTGATCAATTAATTAATTAATGAAGCATGTTGTAGGTAGAGCTGTTCTAATGAGGGGTGACATCACTGGTGGAGGTGGTCACCAATGCCTGTCCCCTGCCTGCTGCCTCTCAATGGGGTGACACAGGGCATGGCAGGGGGACGATGGGCACACGCTGCCCTTGGCCTCCTGCCCTCCCTCCTTGCCTGCACACCGGGCCCTGCCTGCTGCATTCAGGCAGCACAAGGGAGAGAGGAGTGGGGGGGGCTCCACAATGTGAGGCCATTAGCATTGAAAATCCATGCAAAGCAGCTGTTCCCGCTTGGAGCGTGCAGCTGGATCTGGCTGTGGAGTGGGAGCTGAGGCACTGAGACAGGAGGGAACCTCAGCATCACCCCTAATTCCTTAGGCCCCCAGCCGGAGCAAGCCTGGAGGAGCTGTGCCAAGGGGTTGGCCAAGTGGGCTCTGAGTTGAGGTCCTGTGTGGTGGGAACAGGTCCGTCCCGGGGAGGGATGCAGGATGCTCATCTCCCCCTTTCTCCCCTCGGCCTCCTGCCGTGCTGGGTTTTTTTCCGCTCCATTTGCCAGGGGCTGGAGCTGCTGCCTGATCGTATTTGGTAATAAATTATTAGTTCCAGCGCTCGGGAGCCCGGGAGCTCAAAATAGCTGCTTTTAAAGCGGGCAGCTGGTGCAGGTTGAGTTCAATGGCAATCTGCTCTGAAGGGCACTTCATGCTCATTAGGGGCCTTTCAAGGTGCTAGGGGGGAGAGGATGCTGAAACCAAGGTGCTAGACCTGCATTTCCCAGCAGCTGCCTGCAGTGGGAATGGGGATGCAGGAAGGGCAGCGGTACCGAGGGGAAGGATCCTGGGGATTTGGGGTTCTGGGAGCCCATCCCTGCCCCAGTGCGGCTGCTGGCGTGTCTTATTTGTCTCCATCCCCACCAGGCAGCCAGACAGGGTCTGGTTTCGCTGACGGCGGAGGGACACCA
>NW_009943505.1:0-281 GCF_000696875.1 Nestor notabilis
GCCCCAGCGCCGCTGCGGCGAGGGCCATGTGCGGAACGGCCCCGGGGCTGCAGCGTCCAGCAGAGCCGCGATGGGCACAGCACCTAAAGGGCAGGGTATAGCCCCTATAGGGCAGGGTACAGTCCATATAGAAGGCACAGTACATCACCTATAGGGCATGATACAGCACCTACAGGACATGGTACAGCCTCTACCGGACATGCTACAGCCTCTACAGGGCATGGAACAGCACTTACAGGGCAGGGTTTGGGAGAGGAGCCACTGCTGCAGGGGGCTGGTTC
>NW_009943505.1:299-690 GCF_000696875.1 Nestor notabilis
CAACCTCAGGCACTACAGAGGAAAACAGTGCCCAGTGATGCCATCCCCTACAGAACAGCCCCTATAGGGCAGGAAACCCCATCTCACATAGCACAGCCTCTATAGGGACCTGCAACTAGCAACAAGAGAGTATCATAGAACCCCAGACTGGTTTGCGTTGGAAGGGACCTTAAAGCTCCTCCAGTTCCAACTCTCCATATGGTCCCAATCCCACACTCGGGGGACACATGAAGGAACCAGTCCTGGGACCTGCTGAGCTCCTTCCTGAGGAGCAGGGGGACACTCACTCCATACCCTCGGGCCTCCCTGCATCCCCTTTCCCACTGCACGGATGGAGGTGCAGGACCTGGCGAGGGTCTGGGATGAGCGCGGGGCAGCGGAGGGTCTGCGC
>NW_009943505.1:703-5884 GCF_000696875.1 Nestor notabilis
GGTTTCCTCAATGAGGGGTGGCCCGGCCCCAGCTGAGCGCTGGCGTGTGGGTTTCACAATATATTTTGGTCTGTGCTTACAAGAAGCGGTAGTGGGGGGGCTGCGGTGGGGGGGTTCCCGTAAATGGCCTCGGAGCCTTCCTCATTCTCAAGAATAGGAAACTGAGTGACTTCTCCACAGGGTTTCACTTTCTGCATGGGGAGGAGAGAGGCCAAACTTTGAGCATTGCTTGGCCGTTGCTGTGACACTGCTGAGGGGCCGAGAAAGCACCGGGAGAGAAGATCCATCAGTGTCTTTGCTGCATGTCCTGGGTGCAAGAATCGCTCCCTTGCCCCATGAGCCTGTTATGGGATGCTCATGGCAGCTGAGTGATGCCATCTCCCAGCCAGCCCTGTATCCCATCACCTTCATCATCCCTTGGCCACCCCTCTTCCCTGGCAGCTCCCTTCCTATGGCACACATGGATGTCCCATCCCTGGCAGTGTTCAAGGCCAGGTTGGACACAGGGGCTTGGAGCAACCTGCTCTAGTGGAAGGTGTCCCTGCCCATGGCAGGGGGTTGGAGCTGGAGGAGCTTTAAGGTCCCTCCCAACACAAACCAGGCTGGGACTCTGTGATTCTCTGGATGTTCTCTTGGTCCCTGAGGGCTGCTGGGGGCTGGGAGTGCATCGGGCAGGACTGGTAAAAATAGCACCCAGGTGCCCTCTGCCCCAGGAGTGGTTTCCCACTGGGTAAACAGGAAATCTATTCTTAGGCCCATTCATGAGCTGAGGCAGCTCCTGCTCCCTGCTCGGGGCTTGTTTTGTTCCTGGCTGCCCCAGAGGTGACACCAAGGCAGAACCTTCCAGCCCCACGGGCATCCCCTTGCTGCGTCCTCCCTCCCACAGCACCCTGTGCTCCACGGCTCTTCCTGGGGTAGCTGGGGTTTCCCATCACATGAGGCGGTGTGGGAGGTGAGGGTGGTTTTGGGGTGTCTCTGGAAACCCCAGGGTGCTGGGTGGCACCCTGAGGGGCAGTTTGTTTGGCAGAGCTCTCCCCCCCCATCAAGCTCCACTTCCTCTTCCTTGATGGTATCTCTTAAGTTGGAGGAGATAAAGCCACCACAGTTGGTTTGCCCTTTGCTGGAGTGAGCTGAGTAGCCCAAGGAAGGAGGATGATGCTCCCCAAAGCACCCCCCAGAGTGGCAATGGCTGTGGTTCACCTTTGCTCCTCATACTTTGCCCAAGTGTTGCCCCTATTTGCAGTATCCCGCCCCAACTCACTTCCCTTCCTGCTCCCCATGGATCTATTTAGCCCATGACACCCCTGAGCTCTGCCTGTGGGATCCAGACATGGACAGTGGGCACCCCCATTCCCTGCCTGAGGCTCCTGCGCCCCATTTCATCCCCTGGCAGGCTCAGAAGTGGTGACTTCTTCCTGGGCACCATCTTCGGGGAGGCTAAAAAAGATGTGGAGACAAAATATGTGGGGTTGGAGCCTGCAGCAGTGTGTGAATGACCAGGGGTGCTCCTTACGCTGATTGACGATGGAGGGGGGATGTCCCTCATGTCTCCCCAGCATCACTGCCCTGCAGCAGCCCTAGAGTGTTCCCCTCCCAGGAAATGAGTGACTGAGAGAGGCACAAGGGTGCAAGGTGCTTGAGGGCAGGATGGGGTGCAGGGAAAGGCTGGGATGGGCAGGGGCACAGGCTGGATCAGCACTGCAGGCTGTGAGACTGCTGCACTCTGAGGGCAGGAGCTGGACATTCTAAATCCAGCACCCCTGGGCCAGGCAGGGGTGAGGAACAAGCTGGGTCTCTGCAGGGTGACAGACCAGGGCAGGTCCCAGATCAGCGTTGTGTGGCCGCAGTGACAATCCCACAGGACACTCTGGAAAATCCACCCCCAAAAAGGCTCGTTGGGCTGCAGCGGGGGTTGCAGGTCGGGTTTATCACAGCGGTCTCGATTCCACAGATGCTTTCACACAACCGGGCTTCCCCCTGCACCATCCTCGGCCGGGGAGGAAGGCTGAGGCGCTGCTGCCCTCGGGCGGCAGCCGGCGGCAGAGCGGGCTGAGGCTCCTCAAAACCGGGTTTGGGTACCTCCATCCTCCCTGTCCAGTGCGGAAAGAGGGGAAGGAAGATGTGGCTCGTCTGTGCGGTGACAAATGTGCCTCCACCTTGTCCTTTTTGGGCTGGAAAACCAAAACGCAGAGAGGTTGGGATCTGCCCGATGGCAGATTGAGCAGGATGGGCTTGAGGAGATTTGACCCACCTGGAGCTGGGCCTCATTCTGCTTCATCGCAGGACTCTGCATCCTCTTCCTCCTCCTCCTCCTCGGGGTGCGTGATCCCTGCGGCGCAGCGCGCCATGACCCTCATCCAGCGCCGCTTCAGCTCCTCGGTGTCAGCCACGAAGGTGTGGACCTGCCGGGACTGCACCAGCTGGAAAAGGTGCTGGGAATTCTCCTGCGGCAGGTCCCTCACTGTGTATCCCAGCAGCGGGATGGAGGTGTGGGCTCGGACATCCTGCCAAGAGCAGAGACATGGTGGGAGGAAGGGATGGGCACAGCGGGGTGGCCCTTGGAGGTGGAGCTGAGCCTGGTCTTACCTGGGGGGCTGCGTAGATGTACAGCACGAGGGGATCATCCTGCGGGATCACGAACCAGCCCCGCGTGCCTCCTTTGCTGTTCTTGTCCAGCAGCTGCAGGGAACTGCAGAGCAAACTCCGGCCTGAGACCTCTGCAGCTCCCTTCTGCCAAAAAAAACCCCACATGCATCCCTGAACACCCAGTGCAGGAGGCAGAAAAGGGCACTGAGTGATGGCCATTTCCTGGGGAATTCCCTGCCTGATCCACAGTTCCCTCCAATGCAGGGACAGGTGTGGGGTGGTCCTGGCTGCCAGGCTGTGGCACTGAGGGACCAGGGTGTGTGGCAGAGCTCAGAGGAAGAGGGGCAGAAGGGCAGAGCTCACCTCCAGGATGCCTTTGTGCTTCTCCTCCCGGTCCTTGAGCACCATGTGGCCCATCAGGAAGACGTAACACTCCTGGCACACACGGTTCAGGCGGTTCCCATCATACTGTAGCTCAGCCCTGTAGTCGGAGCAGCGAGCACACACCACCTGCAACCATCAGACAGGGGCACTGGTGAGACTGAGGGAGCCCAGGGACAGCTCCATGAGGAGCAGAGGGGCAGGAGCAGCGCTGATCCCAGGGAAAAGAGTGTAAGGTGTAGGAGAGGTGTGCTCCAGCCCCAGCAGCCACCTGAGAGGCCAGGAGGTAGGGAGGACAGGGGGACAGGGAGACTCACGTATCCACAAGCTCGACAGTGGTGCCTGCGGCGCACGATGGCATTGAAGGGCTCCCTGCAGCGCATGCACATGGTCACCAGGTTGTCCCGCACCCACTGCGGAGCACGGCGGCCCAGCTCCTCTGTCTGGGGTGGGAGACTGCATCAATGGGGCTGGTGAGCCATGGTCTGGTGGGTCCAGCCCCTCTGCTCTCACCCCTTCCCCTCCTCAGCCCTTCTTCCCATTTGCAGCCTCCCCACAGCTCTCTTATCAAGGGAAACTGAGGCACAGCAAGGTGGGTGCTGTGCAGGGGGGTGCTGGAGGCAGGCAGGGCATGGGGAGGGCAGGAGGGTTACCTTCAGTGCAGGGGTGCCTGTCTCCAGCCCATGCACTGCTGTCTTAAAGGTCTCACTCCTCTTCTCCTTCCTGTCAATGGCATCTTGGAAGGCCTAGAGGGGAAGGAGGGCATGGAGGGGTGGTCGGAGAGGATTCCCACCACACAGGGCATCCAGCGTGAGTGAGATGTGCTGCCTCACCCAGCACCCAGTGCTACCTTCATCCAGGCGTTCATCTCCTCCTCAGACCTGGGTACAAAAAGGGAGCTGGATAAGCCACTGTCCCTCCTCCCGGAGGGTCTGTGGGACCATCACCCTTCCCCTTACCTGGCCTGCAGCTCCAGCGTCCGCTGCTTTCCTGAGACCAGGAATGTGTTTGGAAACTGTGTGTCATTCAGCTCCCGCACCTGGGAGAGACCGCAGAAAGGCTGTGGAGCTGCTGATCCCCCGTCCAGCACACAGAGACCTTCCTCCATGATGTGAGGGACAGGGACTTCCCTCCTCAGGGACAAGCCCTCAGCCCCTCAGATCCTATGTGCACCAGATTTCACTGCTCCTTCTCAGGATCTGGGAATATCAACCAGTCCTCCTCACCCACAAAGCCACCCCTGGCTCCAGCTCATCCCTCCTTCCCAAGGAAGCACAGAGCAAAATCCACATTACACCCCAGAGTGGGGCCCAGGGTTGGGGAGAAGCCCAAAGACAAGGTGCTGTCTGACCTTCATGCTGTCCACATTGATGCGGAGGTGGACCTGGAACTCAGCTCCCACCTGGATGACTTTGGGCACGCAGTACAGCAGCATGTTGTTGAACTGGGCAGGAAGGGGCAATAGGGTTGGTTGGAGCCCAGCAGCAGCCTGCTCAGAGCTGGGGGCTTCCCTGGGATCTAGAATCCTTCACCCCCTGAGGCTTGAGCTTGTCTTTGGGAAGAATCCAGCCCAAAAAGTGACTGTTCCTGCCCCAGCCCTCTCCCACCCTCGCAGGTGAAGTGCTCTGGGAGCATCCAGGGCTCCACAGGTTCCCAGTCACCTTCTGTGCAGGGTGCCCTGCACAGGTCAAACCTCCCAGCTCTGAATTTACCCCCTCTGTGTAAAGATGACCCAGCAACACCCCAGTGAGGTGGTGCTGCCTCTCTTCCCATTCCCATCTTATCTGCTCCCTGCCCTCCCCCGGGGCACCCCGGCTCCCACCAGGAACAGGTACTTCTCCGATGTGCTGTTGTTGCGGGTGGAGATCTTCTGGATCGGCCCCTCCTTGATCAGCTCATTGGAGGGATCCACAATGTCATCTTCGAGGCCCAGCCGCTCGTAGACCACCCAGCGGTTCTGCCGCCGTTCCTGGGGGAGGCAGGGGACATGTTCTGCGGGGAGCTGAGCAGCCACAACCTTGTCACCCCTGGCTCCTCTCCATCCCCAGGCCAGCAGGTGGGCACTGTGAGAGGTGGCACAGCTCTTTGACCCCAGACCCATCTTGGAGAGCACCTCCCAGCCTTGAATAGCACGGCTGATGTTGCAGATATGACTTCTCTAGGCTCAGGGTGATGGGGTCAGGCATCAAGAGCAGGGTCTAATGTCCTCTGCTG
>NW_009943505.1:5897-6183 GCF_000696875.1 Nestor notabilis
AATGTCCTCGGCTTAACCCTCAGTGCTCCTGCCCCATTCAGAGCATGGCACAGCAATGAAGGCTACAAAGGAAACTGGCAAATCACTGTGCCATGAGCAGCAAAGCACTTCCAGCTGGGACAGGCACTCACCATCTCGGCGATAGCTGCGTTTGAGTGCTTGGCCACCATAAAAATCATCTCCAGGGCCTCTGTGACAAGGAGAGAAATGGAGAAGGTTAAAGAAAAGCCCCTGGTCTCTCCCTGCCACCACGTGTGTGGTGGCTGCTGCCCTCCCCTGGACACAG
>NW_009943505.1:6301-11558 GCF_000696875.1 Nestor notabilis
ACCATCCTTATCCTGAACCACCACCCACTCTCCCCGCTGACCTCCACAGACCCTGCAAGGGTCCCCCTGCTAGAAACGGGTCAGACTGAGGCAAGAGGTTTATCCAAGAGAATCCAGGTATCCTGATGCCCACGCACAAACAACATCAGGGGTGGTTATTCCCCTACAAATCCACCCTGCTGCTCCCCACAACGGGAAGAGCCAGAGGGAGCCCTTACTCCCTGCATCATCCCAGTCTGGGGACTCTGGAGGCAGTTTTTGGACATAATCCTTCAGGAGGAGTTCATAGCGTGGGATCCTCTGCACAGGTTCCAGCATGTGGTGCTGCAGTGTTAGGTTAGCACAGACCTTCCTCTTCTGGGGAGAGACACCAGACATGGAGAGAGAAACAGTGACCAAAAACAGTGACCAGAAACAGTGACCAAGGCAGCTCCTACCCTCTACTGCTTCCCCTTGCAAGGAGATTTTGGGGAGTGTTGCTGCCATGACCCGGTACCTGGATGTCAGCAATGAGCTCCTGGAAGGGTGGTGATTTCTCTGACCAGACTGTGACGAGCTCCAGGGCCTTGTCAAAGTTCTTGATGTATTCACCATACATCTTCAGGAATGGTGCCAGCTTCTGGATCACATCCCCGATCCGCGGGTTGCAGCTCCTGCAGGAAGGAACCAGGGACCTCAGTGCAATGGGACAGACAGACAGCGAGGGGTAAAGCAAAGGGGTGGCTTGTGCATGGTGGAGGACAGAGGTTTTAACCAGTGTGACCTACTGTGTGCCCAAACAACTTCATGCTTCCCAGAATAGGATTGTCCTCAGCTTGTAGCCTGAGATGTCACATACACACACACACTCCTTTACAGAAATACTCCAATCTGGGCTGGAGTGTTTTAAGGAAGAGCTTTAGAGCACAAATACATTTGGAGCAAACGAGGCTGAGCTCTGGTCCTGATGGAAACCCAAATTCCTCCCTGCTCCCCCATGCTGGCAAAGCAAGCCAGGTATCCTGAGCGCAGCTCACCAATCCTCCATGCGCTTCTGCAGCTCTGGCAGGAAGAACTTGGAGTGGAACTGGTAGATGGAGGAGATGTTGGAGAAGATCATTTTCACCACCTCCTCTGGGACTGTCTTCCCATTTTTGGCTTCTTTCATCAGCTCCGTATAGAATATCTGGAAGAAAGAAGGGGTGAATCAAATGGGTCAGGAAGAGGCTTGAGGATCCCTCTCTGAGACTGGCACATCACCCAGTGAAAGGGCCTGACTGTGCAGGAGGGAAATCCAAAGCCCCAAGGGAGAAGCGTGGGGAATGGAAAGCTTTGCTGGGACAAAAGTGCTCCATGGAGGGCCAGACCCATACTCTGGTCATGAAGACCAAGAACGCAGCATGGCTCCAATCTGTACAGCTTCGTTCTCTCCAAAATCTCCAGTAACCACTCCCTGGTCTCTGCACACCCTGAACTGAGCCTGGGCTCTGCCACAGGGTCCAAGCCCTGCTGAGGAGTACATGAAAGGTGGGGAGTGTGCAGCTGTGCCCTGGCCCTGAGTGGTTTATCAGCATGGGGTGGCCGAGCTGTGCTGGTGGGGTAGATGGGAGCAGGGCTTTTGCTTCCCTGTGTGGGTCCCTCTGCTCCCAGCTCACCTGGTCGAGAAGGTGAAGGCGGTTGACATATGCCTGCTCTGTCTCCAGCAGCTCCAGAGCGATCTTCTTCTCCTCTGGTTCCTGCATGGGGAGAAAAGCTCAATCTCATGGGCAGAGACATGATCCCCACCAACCTGAGAGGATTCAGCTCCATTTCCCAGTGTTCAGAGACCACAGCCCAGCACCAAACTGGACCTTCCTGTCAAGTGAAGGATCTCTACAAGGCATGCAGTGAAAACAAGGGTGAAAACAAAGCTGCCTGGTGGCTGTTGGGAAGCCTGGCTCATGTCCTCCTGAGTCACCCCCTTCTCTGTGCCTGTTTCTCCTGGAGCAATGCAGGGCTAGTGATCCTGAGAAGTGGGGCAGCGTGGGGTGGATCAACTCCCTGGTCTACAGACACACCAAGGAATTGAATGCAGTTCTGCAGAAACATGCCTGCAGTCAGCAAAGAGCAGCACAGCCCTGGGCATGCCCTGAGATGGACCTGGCTGGGCTCGCCTGCACATTCCTGGCAGTGTTCAAGGCCAGGTTGGACACAGGGGCTCTTGGAGCCACCTGCTCTAGTGGAAGGGGTCCCTGCCCATGGCAGGGGGTTGGAGCTGGAGGAGCTTTAAGGTCCCTTCCAACACAAACCAGTCTGGGGTTCTATGATCTGACCCCATGGTGTAGTTATATCAGAGCTGGAAGAGACAAGGTCTGCTTGGACCTAACTGACTATGGGGACTTTGTGCCTGAAGCACCAGGAAAGGGGCCACTTCTGTGTCACCCCACACACCAGCCCTTGCAGGGCAGAGACCTGCTGAGGGCCTGCAGAGACCTCAGCTCCAATCCAACCCAGCCTGGCTCGGAGCTCACCTTCAGCTCCAATCCAACCCAGCCTGGCTCCAGAGCTCACCTTGCTGCCAGGCTCGAGCCCGGGCTCCTGCTGCCTCCTCCAGTTGTCCTCACTGATCTTGTGCCAGAAGGAACTGAGGCATTTGAAGCTGAGCCCGCGCTGCCCCTGCTGCTGCTCCTCCTTGTTCCCTTGCTCCGCTTGGTGCCTGGCATCCATCTGGGAGAGGCTCTGGCTGGCTGGAGGTGCTGGAAGCCGCTGCGACTGGCTGCTTGCAGGAGTGGGCTGGATGTGTGGAGCCTGCTTGTCCCTCCAGGCCCTGCCATAGTGGAATTAGTGTGATCAGCTCACCCATTCCCCCATGGTGTGGTCCACCCAGCTCCCAGGTTAAAGCCACCATCCTCAAGTGAAGGTGATAAGACACAAAGCAGCTGATGCTGCTTTGCTCCCCAAACCAGGGTCTGAGCCCATACATCCTCCAAGGATCCAGCCTCTCTTCTCCTAGTGCCTCCTGCTGATGTGGTCAGGCTCTGCTCTAGAAGAACACGACTCTGCTGTTTATCCCACCCACAGCCATTTCTTTCCCAAAGGATAACCCTGCACTTTGTGGTGCTGGCACAGCTCTGGCTCTCTGCCTGCTGCCATTGCAGAGCTGAAGTGGGGAGCAGCAGCCTCAGGCATGAGGCTTTAAAAGCCGAAGAGCCAAGAGGTGTCAGCCAAGAGGAGGCTTGTGTAGGTGGTTGTGCAGAGGGGTAGTTCTTTGGTGTTTTTTTCTCTTCTCCTTTCTGGCAAAAACAAGGAAAACAGGTCCAAAGCAGGCATAGGGCAGAAGACATGCAGGGCACAGGCTGTGAACATGACAGTGAGTTGTCTGTCACCTGAGAGCTGGTCCCTGTGGCAAACTGCTCTGGACAGAAACTAGTACGACATTCCCTGGTGGCCTGCAGACAGGAGTGGGATGAGGAGGAAGGGAAAACTGGGATGAAACTGGACATAAAACTGCAAAGCTGAGGATAGGAGATGACTTGAGGGGCAGACACTCCTCTGAAGAGGATGATGGGTCCATCCTCACACTGATCTGTGAGCTTGGTAGTGCATCCACAGCCATGCTCACATCCCCTCCTGTCCATGGGGATGGCATAAGCCTTCACATGGCAGGGAGGCTTCATCTCCTGGTGCCTCCCAGACCGTGCCAGCCTAAACCCACCACCGAGATCCAGCAGGGAACTTCTCTCTTTCGATTTGTGCTGACCTGGGCTAAACCATTTTCTGTTCCAGAAAACTTGTTTCCAGGTACCTCAGCTTCCTCTGAACGTCAAAAGTTACTTCTATTTCCTCTAAATCCAATTCACGCTTCATGATGAACAACAAACACTCTGCAGCAGTGACACGGAGGCACATCAACTGCCACAAATGGTTCCAACACCACAGCATCACAGGGCAAACTTCAACTGTGGGACCACAGGGACAACCACTGCCCTGGAGCCATCCAGAGCATAAAGCTGGGGACAAAGCAGCAGAGACGTAGGTGACATTCCTGGAGCAAAAGGAAATCTTGTGCCTGACCACCTCCACCACAGAACCAATTGGCTCAACCACCTGGCTTCACCAAGGCTCTCTGAGAGGACACAAGGAAAGGCAAGATTTGGTATCCTGGTCCAATAGATGGGGAAACTGAGGCACAGACCATAACAGTGACTTGCCCCAAGCCTCAGAATCACTTCCACACCAGGGGCAAGGCAGGTCCCCTCACTCCAACCCTGGGACAGGCTGTCTGAGGGTCCCAACTCGCTTCACTCCAAGTGAAGGTGCTGCTTTATGGGCCTCCCGTGCAGCCCAAAAGAAACTGGCTCTTCCCCTTAACATGGTGCTTTCTCTTCCCTTTCCAAGGAGCCACATCACTGCAAACAACTGGACAGTCTGAGGCTGGTGCCTGAGGCTTGGATCCTCCCAGACTCTCAAGCAGTTAATTCCCAGTGAAAACCCTTGCCCATATATTTGCAAACCCAAATCCTTTTTCCCCAGCAGCAGGAGAAAAAGCATTCTCCAGCCAGGCTGATGCAAAGGTGCTGAGCACAGAGGAAACCCCGAGCCAGGCACAGACACTTCCAGCAAAGCCACATCCCACTGAGGTTTTCAGTCTTCTGTGTACAGAAGGAAGGCACTGGGGCAGATCTGAGTGCTAAAGAGAAGCAAATCCCTTTGTCAGCTCCTCCACAGCCTCCAAACCACCTCTGTGGCGGGTTTCTTCTATCCAGAATCCAGGCAGCACAGAGCCCAAATGCACCCACAGCACCCAGGACCTTCCCTCCTTACCAGTGCTCTTCAAACGCAGCCACCAGGTTCAACACGCTCCGCTGGTTATCAGCCTCTCCCTCCATGGCACTGCCTGCATCAGCTGGGAGCGGGCGCCAAGGGGCTGCAGGGTGGGTGCTGACGGTCCCTCCTTCACTCGAGGTGTTTCAAGGACCTTGGATGTTGTTTTGGGATGAGGATTTGCACAAGGCAAAGACCATCTGCTGCCCTTCTTTCTGTGGTGGGAGAGCTTGTCTCGCGTTGGCCTCAAAAAGAAAAGGAAAGAGGAAGCAGAGCACGTTACAAGTAGGAGAAACATTGAGAAAACACCGGGAATTTGTTCAGTTTGGGGAAACCTGACTGTGTGCAGAACCAGGCCCAGAGCAGCAGTGGGGCTGGGGCAAGGGCAGGGAGCCCCCAGCAATGGGGTGGGCTGTGTCCCCCGCTGGGGTTGTCCTGCACCCCCTGGGTGGGAGTGTTGATCTGCTGGAGGGCA
>NW_009943506.1:0-672 GCF_000696875.1 Nestor notabilis
TGCCCGGGTTCTTCATGAAGTGATGGAGGAATGGGGAGGAGAGAGAAATGGGTTGTTGTCGGGGCAAGGGGGGGCTCAGCCGAGCTGGGAAGGTGGGAATAAGGGGCCTGGCCGGGGGGCAGGGGGAGAAGGGGCCTGGCCGCTGCATTTGCTTTCAAATGCAACTCTCCCTCATTGTGCCCGAGACCAAAGGCAATTAATTCATTGGGACCATTTCCGAGCTGGCGCCACCGAGACATAGAAGTGACAAGGTAATTTGGACCTCTCCTCTTTCCCCCCTCTCCGCCCTTCTTTTTCTTCTTTTTTTTTTTTTTTTTGTTTTTTTTTTTTCTCTTTGTTTTTGGGTTTTTTTTTTTTTGTTTTTGTTTTTTGTTTTTAATTACTGTATCTGGAAAGTTATGTTCATGTATGTATTATGAAACAGGGATCTCGCTGCAGGACTTGGGACAGGCATGAGTCGGAAAGCGATTTTACGGTCTTTATGGGCTCTTCCGCACTCGCCCGGACACATTTCACCCTGCAAAACCACAAACAGCTCTCGGCCAGAAAACCCGTTTGATCTTGTCCTCCTCCTCCCCCCAGCACATACAAAAAGCCCCGCGGTGGAGGGGATCGGAAGGGATTTCCTGGAGCACGCACTGTCCAGGCGATAGGGAAGAATAAAAAAAAAAA
>NW_009943506.1:1163-6360 GCF_000696875.1 Nestor notabilis
CGGCTCTCCTGCACCGTCCCTGTCCCTGGCAGCACCTCCACCTCCTCTTCGTCTTCTCCTCCGCCACCTCCTCCTCCTCCTCTCTCCCGGGACGACAAGGGGCCAGGTCTGGGGCTGAGGCAGTTCCGATGGACCATCTTCTCCTGCGGCTCCTGTGCGGGGCTCCCCACTGCTTCGGACAAATTAGGCACCCTTTTGCCAACTAGAGCGCCAAGTTGTGTCCCCTCCAGAAACATCACCATCTCCTTCCTGGCTTCCATTGTGGCTTTGCTTAAGGGAGGGGGGAAAAAAGTGCCGATCTCTTCCCCCCCTCCCTCCCTCTCCCGCCCCAGCCTCGTACAAACCCAGCAACCCTCTCCTGGCAATGCAGAGGAGCAAGCGGTGAGATAGGGTGACCTTGTGATGCGAGCGCTACACTCTGCTGTGCTGCTCTGGGAGGGATCACCATTGCCCTCTTCTTTCTAAGCTGTCATCCTCAATGGTGCAGTCGTCATTACAGTACCACCGGTGACGCCACACATTGATTGCCAGTGGATAAATAGAAACGTCTGCCATGGGGAAGATGAAAGAAGAGCCGGAGCGAATGGGCTAAATGCGTGGTGCACCAGGTGTAGGAACCCGAGATGGAGAGGGAAGTGTGAAAAAGAGATGCATATGGAGCTGAGCTGCAAAGAGGTTGTAACATGCGGAGAGAGTTCCGCAGGGGGAAGCCTTGCCTGACAATTAAATAGCCTTTTGACTGCCTTAAGCCACAACCTTGATGTAGAATTGAGGCGAAGATCCCTAGCTGCATCCTGGAAGTGAGAAGATACATACTCAAGCCTCTTCCTTGGATGCATTATTTATTGCTGGCAATCAGCTTCCGCATAACTGCATATATAAGGCTTTAAGAATCCTTTGCAAACTCGAGGATAAGGAAAATCACTGGCGACTCTTGAATGTAGAAATAGCTTTGACTTCTTGTTCTGGTTCAATATCGGTTCCTGCTCGTATAACTGCTATTGATTTCTGTTGACTGAGATTAAAACGTTAGTTTAAAATTTGGAATCGCGGTTACGTATTTATTGCGTTTTACAGCTGAAAACATACAACTACTTCACTTTTCATAACTGTAGTTATTCTAATTATCTGCTATTTGTCTTTTATTTCTTCCCTCGCAGTTTCCATTTGTTCTACGATTCTTGAGCTTTTAAAAGGGTTTGACGTCTCCTCCCCTTTCTCCTTTTTACCTAATTGTCTTGCATAAATTATTGTCTGCTTTCAGGAGGAAAAACTGCAAGAAGATCTGCCAAGAGTAATTCAGGCTCCGAGAAATGCAAATTATCAAGGCCAGAGCTTATGCTAGGTAGCAGATGTTGTTATAACAGAAATGACAAGGGCAGCTATTTGGACAGCACTTGTCTGAAAATAAGGGACCTTGTACCGCAAATATAGCGGCACACGGGGTCTTTTTGGCGTATTATGATATTTCTGATGAGTGCGGCAAGTACCACGTCTCTAGTTAATATTGACTCACGCGTGCAGTGTCAAGGCATTTTCACCATCTGTCGTAACTAGGTTGTTCTAAATTTTTTCTCGGAGTGTTATTGGCTAGTCAGGTTACAGAGAACATTCGACCAATTACATTCCCAACCCGGTAAGGAATTTACTGGCATACTTGACGTGACGTTGCTTCGGTGGGGAACAAGGCAGAGCAATAGGAAACACGCTGGGAACTTCCTAGTTCTGTGGGCGAGACGGGCACGATGCAGGGAGACAGAGAGACAAACAGGATTCACGGTCCGCTGGATGCATGGATTAAGGAGTGCTCCCAGCAATATGCATACTGATTTCAGGGGGATAACCCAGGATTTTTCACAGGGCTTTTGCCACCAATCTCCCTTTCTCCCTGTGTAGACACACATGCGCGTTTCCACGCAAAAGTGCATCGTGCACACACCACACTCCGGCTTTCCATCACACATGTGACGAGTGCGCTGCTCTGAAGCTTGCCAATTTCTTGAAAACTCATTGCTAAATTCCCTTTCCCTTCTCTCCCTTGCCAGCCGCCAGACCGGTGTGTGCCTCTCCAGCTCCACGTGAGGGCCCGACACAGCCAGGCTCTGCCCCACGGACTGTGCTGGGGCTTGAGGAGCAGGATTAGGTCCGGCTGATGGATAAGCAAGGAATGGATGATTGCATGGATGGATGGATGGATGGATGGTTAAGGCAGTGAGCCTTAGCTACCTGCCCAGTGCCGGCAGTGCGCCTTCTCTCGCTGAGCAGAGACGGAGGGCCAGCGCTGATCCCGCTGCGCGGAGCAGCACAGAGGGGTGCGGAGCAGTGCGGTGGGGTCAGGCAAGGCGAGGCGGTGGGGTCTGAGACAGCGCTGTGCCTGTGTCGCGCTGGTACGGCTTCCCAAGGCTAACGTCATGGTCCTCACAGTTTGCACCGGGGAGAGAGGGGGAGAAGAGGGCCTGATTCTTCTCCCTGTCACCTCTGGGGAAGGGGGGGTGGAAGCTCGGCCTCCCTCTAGGCCCAGGGTAATCCCAGGCTCGCGGGGAAATTCTCACCTCCAGCCTACTTCCTAGCTCGGCCAAGTAGCCGTGTCGGAGGAGGCTGTTGTCTGTGCTGGACAGAGAGGATTTCCCCATTACTACGAGTCTGGGGGGAGCAAGAGGAGGGATATCCACGTATCTTTCTAAATAAAGCAGTAACCGGGAGCTGAAGTACGAGGGAGCGCTCTCAAAGCAGGCGATGGAGACGACTGCGGAGGTTAATGGGAAATCCTGTTTCTGGCAGGCTGGAGCCCTGGGGATGGTTGCCGTGGATTATGCTGGCCCATCCCCACAAATTTTACCATTTTCGTTTACAAGCCACTGCTACCTCCTTCCTCACCCCATACTTAATCCTTTCCCACCAGGATGCCTCCCGTCATGTACATCGGGTTGGAGGTTTTGTTGAGCCCGAGATGATGGTCATTACCACGGACGGCTGCGGTACATCCACGCATGGACAGACGCACACCGCTGCACACGGACACACGCGGTTATTTGCCGAGGATAAAGACAGAGAGTTAAAGGCCTGAGTGGAGTCCTAAGGGGAAAAGGGAAAAAAAAAATATATATAAAAAAGAAAGTCTCCGTTGGACTCGAAGTTTTGGGGTCAATTTAGATTAGGTTGGTAAAGGCTTCTTAAAATGTCTATTTTCACATCCCGCAGGAAGAGAACAGCCGGTGGCACGGCGTGGCAAAACAAGGAGCCCATCCCGTTCCCCACCGCGGCAGCAGAGCTGTGCCTCGCCGGGAATGCGGGTCCGGCGCTCTGCCTTCTGTCTAGTGTTTCCCACAGATCTGTCAAGAACGATTTGGAAGGAGACTCCCTCATTTGGGATTAATTTCCAGGCAGATTGGAAAGTGTATCTCTTCGGGGTTTTGTTCCCTCCCATCCCCCTCCTTTTTTTTCCTTGTCTGTTCCAGACCGAGATTTAAAACCTATTAAGTGTCTCTCACTCGCTTGGTCACAGCCGGGATGTCATAACTATCCTCAAAACTTTTCAAACTGATTTATTTCACAGAGTTTACAGCTTTCCTTGCTGATATACGACCGAAGCGAGATGAGGGCGACCGCGTTCAAAAGCGTAATGCACCCATTTCAGCATTACCGCTGCTTAAAGGTGCCCCGCATCTGAAAAGCAAACGAAACTCTCGCCCTTCCCAAAATAAGGAAACCATAGGGGGACATTCAAACATTCCTTGAGTCATACAGTCGAAAGTCAGGCATTTTCGTTGAAAGTGCTAAGCCTGGAGAAGGAGTCACACACTCCTTTCCCGCGGGATATTTATTTTCCTTCGCCGGTCAACAGGGTGCCAATAACTTGTGACCGATGATGCCCAATTACGACTGGGAATCCACGATGAGCCTTCAGTTGCTCTAAAAATCAAAATCTTGAGGTCTTTAAAATAGGAAGAAAGTTTTGACATATCGCAGAACAGTTTATTGCAGAACAAAACCCTGGTATGTAGTGCCAATGGGTGACCAAATCAGAAAGCCTATTTTTAAATTTTTAATGGGTAGTGTTAACAATAATGGCGTAATTATCACTGTTTTATTAAGGCTATTTTTTACGACATGGTTAGAGGTGGAAGCTTTGGAGAGAAGAGAATAATAGGTGCATTATTCCGGGGTGTAAAGACAAGCTGGTACAATGACAGCACATTACACGTAAGTGGCGTTGAGGAGCGAGAGGACAGAGCCGTGAATAAGTTGAGCCTAGGAAGAGCATGTAATGGAGTTTACAGGATCCGATCGAAGACACGTTTCTGCCTCCGTCTAGCTCTGAATGTCGGATCCCGGCATCTATTTAGAGGGCATCTACCTATTCTTGATTATTTATTTATATATTTTTACCTGTTGGCTGCCCGAAGCAGCACTTCCCCTTCCACCGCAGGAGGCTCTGGAGATTTTTACCTTGTTAGATCAAATCCTGGGGACGATGAGGCCCTTTGCCGGATTCCCACTCCTAGGACATTCAGGATAAGTTTGCCTGTGGAAACAAGATCCGCTGCTTTACTGATTGCAGTGAGTAAATCGTGTAGGAATTTGGGCTTTCGATTTCAATTGCTATCGCTTCCAGACTCGTCGAGAGCCATAAAACTGCGGCAACCTTTTAATGTTAGAATGAGCAATAGAAACACGATCTGCGTGTCAAACTCCCCTATTTGAAAGCAGAAGAGTATTTATGATGTGAATTTAATTCGGTGGAAGGCAGGAGACATAGGTAAATGAAAATCGACAGCATTTCAGTGGCTTCTGTGAAGGGGCTTTTTCTTTTATTTCTTTCTTTCTTTTTAGATTTGATTTAACAAGAATTGAGCTCGCAGCCCGCTGTGCTATGCATCTTCGCAAACCCCCCCTCCGCGGATGACAGCGTCGCCTGAGACCTAAGCAAACACTGAGGGGGTCTCAGGGTGTCCCTAGGTGCCCAAAAGAAAAGTTTTAAGGGGAAATGTATCATCATCAAGAGAAAACAGCAGAAATGCCAGGGATGAACACCCAGCCTTTCCTCGAGTTTAGTATTTTGTTCCAGACGTGCAACGGCGTGGGGTTTTCTTCCTGTCCCCAAACCCTCCTTCTTTATTCTCGTCGTATTCTCACCTCTTGCTCTCAGCAGGAGCTAACCTGGAGGGGGGAAACCCACCCTCTCTGACTTGTATTA
>NW_009943507.1:0-2219 GCF_000696875.1 Nestor notabilis
CCCGCTCCCCTCCCGAGACACAGAGCGAGAGAAAACCCAACCCGTGTCCAGTTTTTAACCCTGCTCCGTACATTGGATGTATATTTATTCTAAATGGGAGAAACTATATTGTTAAAAGTGTAAAAGAAAGTTGTGTTATGAAGCTGCCTTATTTGGGGGGTTTGGTTTTTTTTGTTGGGTTTTTTTTGTTTGTTTTCTTTTTTTTTTTTTTTTTTTTAGCAATAGATTTGGTAACCTGGCGTGTGTTGAGTTACTATTTTCATGTGAATATTTATGTAGATAAAAACTTGCCTCTCGGCGCTCCCTGGTGCGAGGGGGGGGCTGAAAACCTGAAATGTGGGAGAGAAAGAGGGGGGAGGGAAAAAAGAAAAAGAAAAAAAAAAGAAAAAAAAAAGAAAAAAAAAAAAGGAAGCAAAACAAAGGTCAAGATGTGAAAGTGTAAAGAAAACCGAACCTATAAATAGGATTTCTGCGCGGTGCAGGGTGCGAACCTGCTTTATCTTTTAGGATTGTTTCCTAAATGCATCTTTATAAACGTAACTTGCTGTCTCAGCAAGGTAAATTATATTTAAAAGCAAAGACCTGAATCCTGCAGTGTTCAAGGAACTCTCTTTTTTGTAAATCACAGATACCTCAACCGCAGACACGTGAGGTGAGGGGACGTGGGGCTTCTGTTTCCATTCTTTTTTACAGCTGATGTGGTTTCACCTGAAGGAAGCGGGGTTTGACCTGACACAATTTGCACACGCGGCAGCGGAGGTGATGGCGATTCGCTGGCCTCAGAATACTGTCCCGGCTACTTCGCTTTTAAAGAACAAAGGAGTAAATGGGGGGGTTTGGGGAGGGGGTTCACGCTGAAGCTGCCCAGAGGAGAGCACAGGGTAGGGCTGCAGGTCTGGATCACTCAGACGCATCCCTGGGCGGTGGCGGCTCCTACAGATTAGAGGATTCTCCTGGATTGATGGGACCGACCCACGGTGTTCACTATTTATCTGCATCTCTTTGGGGTTGGGGGTTTTTTTTCCTATTTATTATTTAACTGGTCATTCCACTTCCAACCAGGCTGAGATTGATGCGAGCTCTGCTCCTAGGAGAAATCTGGACTTACACGCACAGTTGCTTGTCCTTGAAACGAGTCTCACCAGCACACTTGCTACGAGTCCTGTCTCGCTTTTGTACTCTCCTTTTTCTTTGTAATAAAATCAAACTGACCAAGTGACCAGGAGACGGGCCGGGGCAGGGGCTCTCCGAGCTCCTCTATTTATTAACCACTGTTCCTCTCCGGCTCCGACCGTGTTGCTGTGTGATTCTCTCAATTGGTTTAAATTGAGGCAAAACTGAAGCTCTACCAATGAATTGTTTAAAAACCAGACACATTTTTGTATTAAAATTGCTTGCGGTAATAAACGATCTTGCCTCCTACTTTATTCCACAGTGTTGGATTTGTGAGTGTGAGAGCTGGAGCTGCTCATCCCCTGCAGGGAGGCGATGGCTGAGCCCACCATAGGGGTCTGCACACAGGTTTCCTTGCAGAACAGAGCCAGGAACCCCAAAATTCAAAGGCCCAGGTGGGTGGGTTCTTGATGGTGAGGGTGCTCGCTGGTGATGGAGGGTGCTTGTTGGAATGGGTGAGAGTGTCTGGCATGGTGGGTGCGTGGTGGGGTTGGTGTGGTGGGTGCTTGGTGAGGTCAGTGTCTGTGGATGGGGGTGCACAGGGTGAGGACCCGTTGTGGGGATGGGTGCTGCTGACGTGGGTGTCTGTGAGAGTGGTTGGTTGGGTGCCCATGAGTTTGAATATCCATAGACGTGAATGACCATGGTTTGAGTGCCAATGATGGTGGGTGCCCATGGATTTGGGTGCCTGTGAGAGTGGACATCCCGTGGTATGAGTGCCCATAACCCTGTGCCAGCGCCTCAGCACCCTCACAGGGAAGAACTTCCTTATATCTAATCTGAACTTCCCCTGTTTCAATTTGAACCTATCACCCCTATCACTACACTCCCTGATTGGGTGCCCATAGAGGTGAGCATCTGCATGGACGAATGCTCATGGTTTGTGTGTCAATCAGAATGGGTGTCCATGGGTTTGGGTGCCCCCGAGGGTGAGCATCCCCTGGGATGGGTGCCCATAGGTTTGGTTGGGTGCCCGTGGGTTTGGGTGCCTGTGAAGGTGAGCATCCTCAGGGGTGGCTGCCCACGGGTTCGGTGCCCAGCGCTGC
>NW_009943508.1:0-594 GCF_000696875.1 Nestor notabilis
AGCCGCTGCCGCACCCGCATCCCGCACCCGCATCCCGCACCCGGCCCCCGCTGATCCCGGCCCCTCTGCCCCACGCCAGACGCGTTCGGATGAGGAGAGGGAAGCCTGGTTGAAGACCCTGCAGGCCAGGGGAGGAGCGGAACCAGCCAGCAACAGTCCCCACAATGAGAAACCCAGGCTGGGCAATGCCAGAAGCTGCCCTGCTGCAGGGTAAGGGGGCACTGGCCGGGGTCCCAGCCCTCCTGCTCTGTTATGAGGGTGCAGATGACAATGGGATCCCCGTCCTGCTTGCAGCGGGCTGCTCCTGCGCCGTGTCCCAACACCCAATGACTACCTTTGGGCATCTCCCACCAGCCGAGGCTCCCAAGCATCTCTACTCCAACACCGAGCAGCTGCAGCAGCTGGTAACCACCGTTTGCCCCACACATGCAAGCCCCACGGTGAAGGGGAGGGGATCCCACCACCCATGGCCTTCCTTTCACAGCAGCAGAACTTGGACCGAGCAGTGCAAGGGCAGCGCAGGAGACCCGTGTCTGCACTGCCCATGGGTGCCTGCAGCAGCACCCCGCAGGCAGGGGGGGAGGGGCTGGGGGG
>NW_009943508.1:684-991 GCF_000696875.1 Nestor notabilis
CCCCCCACGCACGAGCAGCAGCTCTCCGGAGCAGGGCAGCCAGCCCGCAGTGGGTGAAGGTGAGCCCCAATCTCTGGAGCAAGGATCTCTCCCAATCCCAGCGCAACCTGACGCTGCCTGAGAGGAAAGGAACTCGGGATGGGCTGGATATCCTCATCGGTAGGGCCACAGAGGGGCTCTGCTCCCGTGCAGGGCGAGGCTCGTCCTTCCCCAAGGCTGGTGGGGTTGCGAGGTGCCTGGGCTTGGCAGTGCTGCTCTGTCCTTGCAGGGAAAAGAGCCTTCCCGAAGCTGGAGGAGAAGGTGGGGC
>NW_009943509.1:0-221 GCF_000696875.1 Nestor notabilis
CCCAGGGGGCCGTGGAGTCCATCGCCATGAAGAACCCCAAGGAGCGGACGGCGCTGTTCGAGGAGATCAGCCGCTCGGGGGAGCTGGCGCAGGAGTACGACAAGAGGAAGAAGGAGATGGTGAAGGCCGAGGAGGACACTCAGTTCAACTACCACCGCAAGAAGAACATCGCCGCCGAGCGCAAGGAGGCCAAGCAGGAGAAGGAGGAGGCGGGGTTGGGG
>NW_009943509.1:237-474 GCF_000696875.1 Nestor notabilis
GAGGCGGGTTTGGGGTCCCTGAGGCAGGTTTGGGGTCCCTTAAGGCAATTTTTGGGTTCCTCGAGGCGATTTTGGGGTCCTTCAAGGCACTTTTAGGGTCCTTCGAGGTGGTTTTGGGCTCCCTGAGGTGGTTTTGGGGTCCCTCGAGGTGGGTTTGGGGTCTCTCGTGTTCAGTTTGGGGACCCTCAAGGCGGTTCTGGGGTCCCTTGACGTTTTGGGGTCTCTCGAGGTGGCTTT
>NW_009943509.1:622-1678 GCF_000696875.1 Nestor notabilis
CCCTTCATCCCCCCCCTACTGACCCCGCATTGTCGGCTCTTTAGGCTGACCGGTACCAGCGCCTCAAGGACGAGGTGGTGAGAGCTCAGGTCCAGCTCCAGCTCTTCAAGCTCTACCACAACGAAGCAGAGATTGAGAAGCTCAACAAGGAGCTGGGCTTGAAGAACAGGGAGATCGATAAGGACAAGAAGAGGATGGACAGGGTGGAGGATGAGCTGAAGGACCGCAAGAAGGAGCTGGGCAAGATGATGAGGGAGCAGCAGCAGATCGAGAAGGAGATCAAGTGAGGAGCAGCAGGATGCAGGGCAAGGGCTCCGCTCTTCTCTTGGAGCCCATCACACAGAGGGGGTTTCCATAGGGAGAAGGACTCGGAGCTCAACCAGAAGCGTCCTCAATACATCAAGGCCAAGGAGAACACGTCCCACAAGATCAAGAAGCTGGAAGCAGCCAAGAAGTCGCTGCAGAACGCGCAGAAGCAGTACAAGAAGCGCAAAGGGGACATGGACGAGCTGGAGAAGGAGATGTTGTCCGTGGAGAAGGCCCGGCAGGAGTTCGAGGAGCGGATGGAAGAGGAGAGCCAGAGCCAAGGCCGGGACCTGACCTTGGAGGAGAACCAGGTAGGGCTCATCCTGGTGCCCCCAGAGCGGGTGTCGGGGCCGTCCCCGTGACGTTGGTCCCTCTGCAGGTGAAGAAGTACCATCGGCTGAAGGAGGAGGCCAGCAAACGTGCGGCCACCTTGGCCCAGGAGCTGGAGAAGTTCAACCGGGACCAAAAAGCTGACCAGGATCGGCTGGATCTGGAGGAGAGGAAGAAAGTGGAGACTGAGGTGAGGTCCCAAACCCAGCCCCTTCCATTGTGTGTCCCTTTCCATGGTCACCCCGTTCAGCTCCAGCCTCTTGTCCTCAGGCCAAGATCAAGCAGAAGCTGCGGGAGATCGAGGAGAACCAGAAGCGCATTGAGAAGCTGGAGGAGTACATCACCACCAGCAAGTGAGGACCCCGCAGCGTCCCCAGGCCCACCCCAGGCTCTTGGCCACATCCATGTGGCCCTGGGGCA
>NW_009943509.1:1794-2738 GCF_000696875.1 Nestor notabilis
GGGCTCTTGTCCCTGTGCCCTTGGGGCAGCCCCTGAGGTGGCCCCGTGCCTTTGGGGCAGTCTCCAAGCTGCCCCCTTGTCCACATGCCCTTGGGACCATCCCTGAGGTGTCCCCCATCCCTGTCCCATCTCCATATCCTCATTTCCATGCCCTTGGGACCATCCCTGAGGTGTTCCCCATCCCTGTCCCATCTTCATGCCCTTGGGACAGTCCCTAAGGTGTCTGTTGTCCCCGTACCCCCATCTCCATGTCTCTGAGGTGTCCCTTGTCCCCATCCCCTTGGGACCATCCTTGAGGCATCCCCCATCCCTGTCCCATCTCCATCCCCCATCTCCATGTCCCTGAGGTGTGTCCCTTGTCCCCATCCCCTTGGCTTGCCCTTGGGACACCCCCATCTCCATCCCCTTGGGACCATCCCTGAGGCATCCCCCATCCCTGTCCCATCTCCATCCCCCATCTCCATGTCCCTGAGGTGTGTCCCTTGTCCCCATCCCCTTGGGACCATCCTTGAGGCATCCCCCATCCCCATCCTCCATCCCTCACCCCCCCTGCCCCAGCACAACCCCTGTAGCGGTCCCCAAGGAGCTCCCTTGTCCCCATCCCTCACTTCCCACCTCTCCGTGTGCCCTCAGGCAGTCGCTGGAGGAGCAGAAGCGCCTGGAGGGGGAGCTCACCGAGGAGGTGGAACTGGCCAAGCGCCGCATCGATGAGATCAACAAGGAGCTCAACCAGGTGATGGAGCAGTTGGGGGACGCCCGCATCGACCGCCAGGAGAGCAGCCGCCAGCAGAGCAAGGCCGAGATCATGGACAGCATCAAGCGCCTCTACCCCGGCTCCGTGGTGAGGCCGAGCCCTGGGATCCCCTCCCTGGTTCTTCCATCTCCCCTGGGGTGGGAATGAGCTGAAGATCATCTAGTTCCAACCACGGGCCCCTTGTCCCCTT
>NW_009943509.1:3145-4632 GCF_000696875.1 Nestor notabilis
CCTTCCTGCCCCTCGATTACCTGGAGGTGGGGTGCAGGACACCCCCGCTTTGAGGGTTAGGGGCTCCCTTTGACCCCTCGGGGGCCCATCAGGGGTTTTGGAGGGTCCCATTTGACCCCTCAGGGTCCTACAATGGGCGTTGGGGGGGGGTCCTATTTGATCACTCAGGGTCTTACAAAGGGTTTTGGGGGGGTCCATTGAACCCTATGGGCCTCCCGTCCACCCCTGATGTTTTGGGGTCCCCATTGAACCCCTTGTCCACTCCTGATGTTTTGGGGTTCTCTATTGAACCCTATGGGCCTCATATTCACCCCTGCTGTTTTGGGGCTCCCCATTGAACCCCATGGGCCTTGTGTCCACTCCTGATGTTTTGGGGATCCCCATTGAACCCCTTGTACCTTTTGTCCACCTCTTGGGTTTTGGGGTTCCCCATTGAACCCATGGGTGTCCCCTTGAACCCATGTTCTTCACATCCACCCCTTGGGTTTTGGGGTGTCCCCTTGAACCCATGTTCTTCACATCCACCTCTTGGGTGTTGGGGTGTCCCCTTGAACCCATGTTCTTCACATCCACCCCTTGGGTTTTGGGGTTCCCCATTGAACCCATGTTCTTCACAGCCACCCCTTGGGTTTTGGGGTGTCCCATTGAACCCATGTTCTTCACATCCACCTCTTGGGTGTTGGGGTGTCCCCTTGAACCCTGCCATTTTGGGGGTCCTATTAAACCCCTTGTACCTCTCATCCACCCCTTGAGTTTTGGGGTTCCCCATTGAACCCCATGGGCCTCATCCATCCTTGATGTTTTGGGGTGTCCCATTGAACCCCATAGCCTTCACATCCACCCCTTGGGTTTTGGGGTGTCCCCTTGAACCCATGTTCTTCACATCCACCCCTTGGGTTTTGGGGTTCCCCATTGAACCCATGTTCTTCACAGCCACCCCTTGGGTTTTGGGGTGTCCCATTGAACCCATGTTCTTCACATCCACCCCTTGGGTTTTGGGGTTCCCCATTGAACCCATGTTCTTCACAGCCACCCCTTGGGTTTTGGGGTGTCCCATTGAACCCATGTTCTTCACATCCACCCCTTGGGTTTTGGGGTTCCCCATTGAACCCATGTTCTTCACAGCCACCCCTTGGGTTTTGGGGTGTCCCATTGAACCCATGTTCTTCACATCCACCCCTTGGGTTTTGGGGTTCCCCATTGAACCCATGTTCTTCACAGCCACCCCTTGGGTTTTGGGGTGTCCCATTGAACCCATGTTCTTCACATCCACCCCTTGGGTTTTGGGGTGTCCCCACTGAACCCATGTTCCCCCATCTGATGCCTCCCCCCCAGGTGAAGCCCACAGACGAGAAGCTGCGGGAGCTGAAGGGGGCCAAGCTGGTGATCGACGTGATCCGCTACGAGCCCCCCCACATCAAGAAGGCCCTTCAATACGCCTGCGGCAACGCGCTCGTGTGCGACAACGTGGAGGACGCCCGGCGCAT
>NW_009943510.1:0-8365 GCF_000696875.1 Nestor notabilis
TTCCCGTGGATCAGGACATATATTTCCATCCAGTTCTGACCATTTTCATGGGATCTAAATATGCCCTAAGTACAGCGGTAACTGCAGAGTTAATGTGCTTCCTTCTGCTTGTGGCTGGGTTGTGCACTGAATAGAGTCCAAGACAGTCGAAGGCTTGTTAAACTCCTTTGTAGCCCTTCATTAGCTCCCTGGTTTCTCCTGCCACTCCAAGGACAATTCCCAGAGTGCAAATTAGTGTCTTCTCTTTCAAATGAGCCCTCACAGCCTCCACACGATTGGCATGTTTAGAGCTTTTGTGTTTTCCAGCCAATTCACCCTCCTACGACTGTGCCTTTGTTTGTCTGTCCAACTGCTCCCCTCTCCAAGGGCAGGGCTCCAGCCTCTTGGAGCGGGACCCGGGGGTGCGAGGCTCTGCCCATCCCACTGGGCAGGGGAGCTGAGCCCTTTGCTGCTCCAAGCCCTTTGCTGCCCTGGTTTTTACCCACTGGTGCAGGCCCCTGCCTCGGTGGTCAGCCTCTCCTCATGCAGATCCAGATTACTGCTGGAGACAGCATCGCTGTGGGAAATGGATGCGAGCTCTGGAGCATGCAAAGGGTGACGAGGCCTCCTGGTGTCACGTCAGTGGCCTAGAGGGGTCTGTGCTGTTTCCAGGGCTGCCCGGCCAAAGGGGCATGAGAACGCTGTAGCCGTGGCCAAATGTTCACATGAACCCATTGATGAGGCCTGACTGCTTCAGAGCTCTGTGCTCCTCAGGGGTCTCAAACATGTGCTGCTGTCCTGTCAAAGTGGCTTGTTAGTTCAGGCCTCTTCTTATCCCCTTTTATTTAGAGGTCATTTAAATGGGATTTAATCTAAGCTTGGGATGGGATAGACAGGATGTTTTCTCCTCATCGAGCCTTCTCAAGTCTTTCCCAACTCATTGCCCATGTGTGGTGCATCGGGTTGTCACTGCCTGGGCCAGTGTACCCGGACACTTCCGTAGCCCTTGCGTAGGTCCATAATCAGGGATCATCAGCTGTGCATGGCTTATGGGAACACTCTGAAAGAGGCTGCAGCAGGCGTGCTCTGCTCTCCTCCGCCAGGAAAGCTGCCATGGGTGCGCCTGGAAGCTCTTCTGGTGCAAAGGGGTGCTTGTGGCTTCTGCTGGGTGTCAGTCTGGGCAACAACACAAAGCTGCCCCCACTTGGAGGAGCCCTTCTGGGTCCACGTGAGGCTGCAGAGGTGGAAGGACTCTGATGAGATGTTGGTTTTCTCCTCACATGAAGCAAATCAGAGTAATTGGTTAATGGGCAGAAGTCCAGCCAAGCCTCTGTGGCATCTAATTGTATTAGAGAACCACATAAATGGGAGAAAGCTGCTGTTAACTCTCTGCATCCCAGCCTGCTCAGCCCTCCGGTCCCTTCTGTGGGGATGCAGTGCCGTTTGTGGTTGTCTCTGATGACTTTAAGAAGTTTGCTGATGCTCTTGAGGTTTTACATCTAACCCCTGTCCTCACAACAGGCGTGTGTGCTCCAAAGCTCAACTTGTAGAGCTGGAGGTGTTCAAAGACGGACCATTCCTTCTGCGCTGTGCTTCATCAGCCTCGTACTGGTGGAGTTAAATAAGCTGCCATCATCCATCCTGGATGCGTGTCTGCTCCCAGACCCTGTGCGTGACTGAGATCTCTGCCAGGGTGGCACGGCTCCCTTGTGCTGCCCAGACCTGAGCAGGCTGGGGCTGGCTTTTGTCTGAAGGGATGCAAGTGGAGCTCTGGCTGCCAAGAGCTCTTCTCCTTCAGTTGTTGCGACAGACAAATGCAAAGTTAAAAATTAATTTGCTAATGGTCTCTCACTTGTCCAAGCAGCTGCTGTGTGCCAAGGCAGCGCCTCACCTTGCTGTGACCACAGCGCGTGGGCACATCTTGGCTGTCCTGGCTGGTTGCGTGTGTGTGAGGGCTTGATCTTTGGGCTTCCAGAGGGCAGAGCTGGGTGGGTGCAGGTTCAACCCCTACACCCCCTTTGCGAGGGGGGAGCCCTTGGGCTCTGAATTGATGGTACAAAGTCGATTTGAGGGACCTGGCGCAGGATCAGAAGTGACGTGGCTGTAGGACAGTAAGGTTTTGTTATAATGTGGCTTAGCTTAAACTGGGTTAAAAGACTGATAAACGTGTAGGGCTTATGCTGAAACGGATATTACCTGTGTGTTTCTATCTCACTTGCGGGCTCAGTTACCTGTTGTAAAGCTGGCATGATTTTCTTGTGAACTCGTGAGCTGGTTTGTGGTCCAGCTCTTGTCTCTTCTGCTGGGTAACAGCGTGTTTGCAGACAGAGCTGGGAGCCCAGCCGTGTCCCAGCCTCCCTTCAACCAGCTCTCAGTTGCTGTGCTGTGGTTTCCAAACCAACCGGCTGGGGCTCTGGCTGGGCTCCTGTCCCTCCCACCAGCTTCCCACGGGCCTGGTGTGGCCAGTCCACTGCCCAGCTCCCGGCACGGGCCGTGCTGTGGTTGGCTCAAAGTGAAGGCAGCGAGTGGTGAGGCAGGAGCTGGTGGTGGTGGGGGGTGTCACCCGTGTGTTCTCCCGAGGGCTCCTTGCTGGGGTTCGGGCACCACCGTGCTCTTAGATCAGCTGCGGCCAGCCTCTGGTGGGCTATTCAGAGCCCAGCGCAAACAGCCCTTGCCATTTTGCAGGCAAACCTCCTCACCCTGGCCCTTCTCCTCAGAAGGGTTAGCAGCGGCTCTTGGATGAGCAGCTTTGCCTGCCCTGGCCAGAGTTGAGGACAGTCTTGCTCTGTTTTTAGCCAGCTTTGAAGCCTGGGGTCTGCTCCCTCCCACAAAGCAGCTCCCAGCTGCCCTGCTCTTTGCATGGTACCTCTGCCTGGGGGCTGGTGCACAGTTGCTATTCCTGCCTACACCTAATCCTGCCTGCTCAGGGTGCCTGGATGCTGCCCTACGTGGTGCTTGGTTTGGAAAGAGCTCGCAGTGCTCATGGGTGCTGCTGTGGTGTTTGCTACAAACACCGAGTGCTGCTGGGAATTGGTAGTGATGTGCACCAAGGCCCCAGGAGGAGCAGAGGCAGAGGGATTGTGCAGGGAGAAGGAGAAGGGCCTGCAGGGTAGGACATGAAGCACACAAAGCAGGGAGCCCAGGATCACAGGAGAAACAAAGCAGTAGTTAGAGCTTCAGTCTCCTCTTCTTTGTTAATCTCTTGATACGATCTTTCTTAGGAAATGCTGTACCTACAGAGGAGAGAGTCAGGGACAGGGTGTGAAAGCTGAGACTTGCTTCTTGCAGAGCAGGACACCCTTCCCAAGAGTCCCAAGTCCACCTGGGCTTCCAGGGCCATTGTCCTCAAGGGAGGGCGGGAGGGCGGCTGTGCTGCTGTGGTCTGGCACGCTGCCTGGCTTTGAGATGGCAGCTCACAGCAGAGCAGGGGATGTTTCCCCCTCGATGCTGAGCTGGGTGGTGGGCTCAACAACAGTGGTGGGGAGGATTGGTGAGCATGGAGGGAACCAGTCTCGCTAGGTCTGCTGGTCCCTGGTGCATCTCGCCTGGCTGTGGTTTGTCTCCTCTGGCTGTTGTGTGCCTGGGGAGTGAGGCAAAAGGAGCATGCTAGCCCTGAGCGTGTCCTCGTCTGCCTGCCAGCCCTCGTGGACTGCAGAAACCTAAGCAGCCCCAAGGCTTCTGATGGGAGGAGGCTGCCTTCCCAGGACTGGGAAACCACATGGTGGTTCTTCAGCCAGCTCAGCTTCTTCAGTCTGAATGAATCCTGTGTGAGCTGGCCTTAACCCTGGGCTTTGAAATGTGTTTCTGAGATTTTTCACATGCCTGGTGCTTCACATTCTGCAGGCGACCATTTTCCCTGGGTTGACATAAATGATCGGAAGGAGCCATCCATCTTCTTGGCGCGATGAGCACCATGAGCTGACAGCCCAGGGATGTTGCAGCATCTCTCGGCTCTGATAGCCTTGTGCAGTGCATGCCAATGCAGCTTTGTGCTCCTGTCTGGGCAGTGGTGACCCTGTGGTTGTGCCATGAGGTCTCAGTCACCTCCTGACAGCAGGGTTGATTTTTTGCCATCTTTTCTCTCTTTCTGTGCTCTGTTGCCTGGTACTGCAGCCATTCCCATGCTAGTGGCTGGGGGACCAGAGCCTGTCCCCGGGGAAGGCTCCATTCCCCCAGTGGCTCCTGCATTCAGCTACGGAGCTGCACTGGGGGATGTGTCCAGCAGCCCTGGGCTCTGACATTAGCTCCCTGTTGCCTGTCTTTAGAAAGATTTTTGGACGCTTGAAAAGGAGCTGTCTGAAGTGGTGGTGTGGGTTGGCCAGGAGCAAGCTCACAGTGGCAGAGCCAGGGCCTTGGGGTGCACAGGGCAACAGGGAGAAGGTGAGTTAAGCTGCAACAGGGGAACTGGCAGTCCCCAAAGGTGAAGTCAGCACCAAAGGCAGATGATGCTGTGACTGCAAGCAAAGGGAAATGGCTTCTGCCATCGTACTCACAGCTACGAAGTTTATAATAATGATTTATTGCAATATTGGCCCATTGAGAAGTAAATGCAAAGGGGTGATGAATGAGCAGGTTGTGAAAGGACAACCTGTTGGAACAGGATGGTTCCAGTAAGATAAGGGACAAATTACTCCATCCCATCCATAGCATTATCTACAGTGCTGTTTGCATGGGGCTGTTTACCCACGCAATGGCACAGGGTACAGAGACGTACATGTCATGTTTGTCATCCTGAGTATCCCTGGTGAGGGGATCAGGCTTTCTCCAGCCTGGCGGTAGCACACTCCTGTGACGAAAGCAGCCACGTATTTACCAATGGACATGCTGAACCCTTGTGCCTTCCAGCGGCCTTGTCCCGATCAGATAGGAGACCATCCAGGGGCCCCAGCGCAGGGGATGGATGCCTCTGAGATGGGCTGACCTGTTGCAGGACATGGTTTTTTCCCTTCTAACCAAAACATGGGTTATCTGGCAGTCTGGTTTGGGGGAAGCAGCTCTCCACAGCCTCAGTGATGTATGGGATCTGTAAGATGTGTAACAGACCCCATGGTGGTTTTCCCCAAGGATGGGACTGCAGATGGGTGCTGAAGGGCTGTGTGCGGCAGGAGGAGGTGTCCATGTGAGGCTGTTCAAAGCCAGCTCTCTGGGAGAGCACTGTCCCCAGCAAGGTGCCTGCCTGCTCCTGAGCCCATTTCACGAGATAGTGAAAGAAGGTGATGGGGTGATGTGGGGAGGGTGGAGCCCGTTCAACCCGTTTCACCGCTGCGGGCAGGGCAGGATTTCTCCACTGCTGCCTTTAGCTGTGTCAGTGGATGGCTCAAGAGCAGCACGGGTGGCTGCCAAAAGGGGGTCGATCCCTTTATGGCAGGCAGCAAGGGCGGTGCTGCTGGTGGGGCAGCGTGTGGGTTGCAGAGAAGAGTGGTGACCTGGTGGCGGGTATTTCTGCCTGCCTGATTTGTAACACCCTGCTGGTCTTTGAGTCCTTTTGTGTTATATTTACCAATCTCTGAAAGCTGTCTTGGCCAAAGGAGAAGAGCACCAAGTCCCCTCGCAAGGGTAGGAATGGTAAGCATGGCATTTAGGAGGCAGGCAGCATTGCCTGCTGTGCCTGCAGCGTATGGTCTGTCATGAATCTCAGCTGCTCAGCTCAGCCTGTGCACCTTCACCCTCTGCATGTGGGCTGGGTGCCCCTGAGTAGGGACAAACATGAAGGGTCAGTTCTTGCTGCTGCCCTAGAGAGGAGCTGGAAGCCTGTTTGTGCCTTCCCACTGCCCTGAGCCATGCAGCCAGCAGGAAGAGCAAGCTTCAGGCATGGGTCTTGTGAGAGAGCTCTGCTGCTCTCCTTCCAGGCCCTGAGGAATAACTTCCTCCAGCTGGAAAGGATCCTGCCAAACTTGAAGTCAAAAGGAGCTTTTTGTTTGGAAATCAGATGCTTGTGTATATCTGCATGTGAAATTACCCTTAAAATGGAGAGGCTGAAATTGCTCTCCGGGTGCTCACTTCTCATCAGAGCTGCACAGAGACCTGCTGCTCTGTCTGCAGGAGCTGGATGCTTTTGCAGGCACAGTCATTGCAGGAGTGGCAGAGGCACAGTGCCACCTCCTGCCCCTCTGTGGCTCCCAATCAGGGCACTGTGTGCTTGCTGGGGCACTTACCTTCAGGTAGAGGATTTTGGAGGGTGGCAATGCCAGCCCTGACTGGACCGCCTTGGCTTTTGTCAGCCCCTGGGGCTCTGCTCATCTTCCCCATCGCAGCTGTGTCCTGCTGCCCTTGGCACCCACCTTATGCTGGGTGCCAGACCTGTGGTCCCTGCGATAAGCTGGCCAGGAGGTGGCCGGTGGTGTCCCAGAAGCTGCTCGCTGATGGGGTTTGAGCTGAACCTGTGTGTGCTGATGCTGCTGTGCTGCACGAGCATTGCAGGGGTAGCACCCTCCTGCTGTCCCCAAAACCCCTCTTCTTCCTGCCAGCTCTCCCCAGCAGTATCCAGTGCCTGCAGCTACATCCTCAGTTAACTCTGCTGGCCCCTCTGCAAAGGAGAGCTAAGCTTTGTCTGGGAAAACCTTGCTCTGTGTCTGACAAAGGGGTTCTTTTCTCTTCTCCCCCTTCCCGCGGGCCCTGTGGGGTCAGGATTGCTGACAGCCGGGGCGCTTGCAGACTCGCTGCAGGCAGGGAGCCATTCCCCGTGCCGGGAGCAGGATCCCCCCGCCGGAGGCACCTTCTCTGGGGCTGTGCAGAGCGACCTTCCCTGAAGGACGTTCTCTCTCATCTGGCTCTACTGCATCCAGCTAATAGCCGAGAGCCTTGGCTCAGCATCTGGGCTGCCCCGCTTGCTCTTTCCCCTCCTGAGTGCTCACTGCCGGCTGTTCTGCTGACTCCATGGTGTTGCAAGAGCTGAAGCTGCTGGTTAAAGTCCGGGTAAACAGGTTGCAAAGCCCTCAGCAGCCCTGGTGAGGGAGGGGGGCTGGAAAAAGCTGCTGCTCATGGGTGATGGAGTCGTTTGTTTGCATAGAATAAGGTTTCCACCGGAATAGAGTGGTGTGGGGAGAGGATGTTTGACAGCAGAGTGGGAGCTCCGATGTGCCTCGCTTTTGGGGAGGGAAGGGGCTGTAGGGTGGGTGTTTTGTGCCACCCTGTCTCTCTGCAAGCAAAGGAAAACAGGATAAAATTGCCCCAAGTCATGGAGTGTGTCTGGAGTCCCTGCTCCATGCACCTTCCCGTGGGATTTGGGGCTGGAGCAGCACCACGGGCAGGGAGGGGCAGTGCGGGGAGCACATGTCCCCAGGCAACACCAGGGAGAAGATCCTCCTCTTCCCTGAACAGACCTGTTCACCTGCCCTGTAACTCACCGCAGGGGTGTTGAGCTTGTCCTGGCTGTGCAGTATCAGGGCAGCCTTCGGGCACGGTGCCCTCTCCTCTCCTGTCCCCAGCACACAGTGACGGAGCAGTCATGGTGCCAGCATCCAGCCGTGGCTCTGGGATGGAGACACCTTTCTCATCCAGCTCTTTGGTTCACTGTGGCATCCAGCACGAGTGCCCTGTTCCTCCTTCCTTGGCTCTCTTTCCTTGGCTCGGGCAGCCCCAGAGTGCCAGAGGCTGCCAGTTCCCAGGAGCAGCATGTTGTCCCTTTGCCGGGGCACTTCACAGGCTCCTGTGGATGTGGCTTTGCTCGCAGGATGCCAGGCACAGCCTCTGCCTCCCCTGCACGGACCAAAGCCCGGTAGTTGCTGAGGCTGTGGGCAGGGTGCAGGAGGTGCAGCATCCCACCCTGTGCTGTTTGGGGTAGCTGCTGTGAGCCAGTGTGCTGAGTGCCCCTGCACTGGTGCTGTCTGGCTTCTGGACATGCTGGGGGACCAACAGGGAACATTTAAAGGTCTTAAAATGCCCAGCACTTGAGGGCTGCAGTGTGGAGGGAGGGAAGGGGCTTTGGCAGCACCCGGGGTGTTTGTGTGGCCGTGGTGGCAGCAAGGCGGGTGGCACTATGCTGTGTAGCGGTGCTGAGAGGTGCCAGCCGGTACTCAGCTTTTCAGGGACTGCTGCACCCCACTGGAGGATGCTGCTCCTCATCACACTGCTCAGCAGGGACCTGTCTGCTCTTTCACAGGAGCTCTTTGGCTTTGCAGGAGAAATTACAGTGCTTGGGCAGCCCCCAACCCCAGTGTCTGCCAACACTGACAGACGTGTCAATGACAGGAGAGGGTTGAGGGGACAGCAGGAGCACTCTGGGGACCCTGGGGATGGTGACTGTGCTCCCGGGGGTGCTGTGGAGGTGTAATGGCCACAGTGGTTGCCCATTGCTTCTGGCTCCGCCTGAGCAGCTCCAGCCCCTCCTGGGAACACAGGGGGCAACAAGGAGCCTTTGTCTGCTGAGGGAGAGTCCCGACGGCCC
>NW_009943510.1:8402-10046 GCF_000696875.1 Nestor notabilis
GGGCTGCCTGGTCCTGCCCTGGGTGTGGGGACTAGCATGCGGTGCCATGGCGTCCCCATCCCTGTAGGAGGAAGGGGATGCTTTCTGAGTGTGGGTCTGGGCTTTCCTGTCATCTCGGCTGTGCTGAGTGCTGGCACTGCTTCTTGGTTGCCTCAGGGAGGATGAGGCAAACCTGAGCCCAGCCCCATGCTTCCGGTGCCTGGGTCAAAATAACCCAGGATAAGGCTGTTTGAAGGTGGGTGCTGCCCAGCTGCTGGAGGGAGTGCTTTGAGGCTGCTTTCTTGTCCCTCCAGAAGGATGTGGTGCCATGGGGGATGCCACCCTGCACGCCAGGATGTCCCCACACTGTGAGCAGCTTCACCAGTGCCACTTTGTGGGAAGGAGCTGGAGGCAGCACCAGAGGGATTAAGGGTGTCTCCTGTAAATTTGGAGGCCATACAGAAGAAACAAGACTATATGAGAAACTGCCCTGGTCTAAGGACGCAGTTGTCACGGGGAGCAGCCATGGCCCAGCTCGCCATCCCATGGGCTGCAGCATCCCCCTATCGGCATCCCCTCGCAGGGTACTTTGGAGGGTGCTGATAAGCAGAGCTGTGCTCCACTGTGCTGCACCAGGCTTGCGCTGGGCTGCAGAGCAGGATAACCCACCACTCGGCCCCGTGCTTCCTGCTCGCACCGGCACGAAGAGCTCCCGCTGCTCGGGAGGACCCGGCTGCGCTTTGATGGAAGGAAGCAAGCTGCTGCGGGTTGTCGGCTGGCTGGGGCTGAGCCCAGGGCTTCCAGCGTGCCAAGGTTCAGCCCAACCACCGGGAACTGGCGTCGCTGCTGTGTGCCGGCACATCCCTGCTCCAGGGCAGGAAGGGCTTCAGCCGGTGTAATCAGCACCCAGCAGCTACCGCTGTGTGAGCCTGGCGCGGCCAAACAGGCTTGATGATAATGGTGCTTCTGTGGCCAGGTCTGCAAATGGCTCCTGGGGAATGGTGCTGGGCCTCGTGCAGCACTGCGTCGGGTTTATAGATCCCCGTGCTGGCAGCTCCCTGGCAGCGTGTGGGGAGCTCTCGGGGAGGGGAGAGGTGCCTTTGAGGGGAAACGATGCTGAATCAGCAGCCATGCGTGCGGTGTTTTGCCCCGTTTTCCCACCCTTTTGGCCAGTCCTTTCGCCAGTTCTTGCCGTGGCGAGGCAGTGATGCCTGTGCAGGGTGCCAGGTTGGCACAGGGCCCTGCTGCTGTGTGAAGTTCCCAGGGGTTTGGTGAGGACAGGGACACTGCATCCCAGCCCAGACCTGGCTGGTAAGAGGTCTCTGGCTCAGCCAACATGGAGCTGGCGGCAGCTAACATGGTGCTGGACTGACATGGTGCTGCTCCCAGCCTGAGCATCCCCTCCTCCCTCTCCCTTCCAGGTGGCCTCGCCGGAGGGATCGAGATCTGCATCACATTCCCTACTGAGTATGTGAAGACACAGCTGCAGCTGGATGAGAAGGCAAACCCTCCTCGCTACAAGGGCATCGGTGAGCGCACGCCCTGCGCCCTGCCCGAGCCTGTTGGGTGGGTTCAGAGGCTCACAGGGAGCCTGGCTGGAGCTGGGGATCAGTGGGGTTTGTGGGGTGGGCAGTGGGGCTGGCACAGCGGCCTCGGCATGGCAGG
>NW_009943510.1:10097-10696 GCF_000696875.1 Nestor notabilis
TGAGCATGGCATCCGGGGGCTGTACCGGGGGCTCAGCTCACTGGTGTACGGCTCCATCCCCAAGGCTGCTGTCAGGTAGGTGCCCCCATGGCATGGGGTGAGTTGGGGACCACAGCCAGCAGCAAACAAGGGGTGGGTTTGCCCTCAGCATCCCCAGTGTCAGTTTGCCAAAGCTGGTGCTTTCCGGGGTGGGAAGGGTGGCCCTCACAGGGTGCATGGCTGCTCCCAGGGACAGACCCAGAGCAGGGGGTGTGCAGGCCCCTGGCTGGGTGCCCTGGGGTTGCACAGTGCTTCCTTTGCAGGTTCGGGATGTTCGAGTTCCTCAGCAACCAGATGAGAGATGAGCAGGGGCGGCTGAACAGCACTCGAGGCCTCATCTGTGGGCTGGGTGCTGGCGTGGCCGAGGCTGTGGCAGTCGTCTGCCCCATGGAGACCATAAAGGTGGGTGGGAGAAGCCACCAGTGTCCCCCTGCCCAACACCCCACCCTGGGCAGAGTCGGGAGGGGATGACAGCCAGGGATGCTTTTGGGGACCTGAGGGCCATGTGGGTTTGCCCAGGCTGGCTTTGTAGGGGAAGAGCTGATGTTGGAAAGCCCCAT
>NW_009943510.1:10732-13869 GCF_000696875.1 Nestor notabilis
TGGGGAGGAGCCCCCCCGCCCCCCCCAGGAGCCATCCCATCACCCATTTTAGTACTATAAAACCCATGTAGTTGCTTGCAGAGGCAGTTTCCCAGGTTTTCCTCTGGAAAATGCCATGGGCACAGGCTTCCCCTGTGGTCTCACCTTGCATTTCCTGGCCACGAGGGTCAGCTCTCATTTTGGGACCATCCATGGAGAGGTGGGCATTGCATCTCCCCATGCCTTGGCCACGACGAGTGCATTGTCTCCCCGCAGGTGAAGTTTATCCATGACCAGTGCTCCCCCAAGCCCAAATACCGTGGCTTCTTCCATGGTGTGCGGGAGATCGTTCGGGAACAGGGTGAGTCCCCCAGGGAGAGGCACCCTGACCCCCTGGGTGCAGCCCCACTGCACGGACGGGGCAGGAGGTGGCACAGGCTGGGACCAGCAGCCTGGGGAGGTTTTTCTCTGCTGGTGAGGCTGGCGCTCTCCTCCAATGCCCTCTTGCTGCAGGACTGAAGGGGACCTACCAAGGCTTAACCGCAACCGTCCTCAAGCAAGGATCAAACCAGGCCATCCGCTTCTTTGTCATGACCTCCCTCAAGAACTGGTACAAAGGTATGGTGTCCCCGTCCCCCCAGCCCACCCTGGCTGTGCTGCTGGCTCCTCCAGCCCATCCTTGGGATCTGGGGTTGGTCTTTCCATCAGCACACCCTCCACTTCTCATGGCTCAGCCACACCTGGGGCCTTCCTTGGGCTCCCTCAGGGATGCCGTGCTTCATCCCGGTACCACCACTCTGCCCTCAACCTCTCCTCCTTCCCAGGGGATGATCCCAACAAGGTCATCAACCCCTTCGTGACGGGGGTGTTTGGAGCCATTGCTGGAGCTGCAAGTGTCTTTGGCAACACCCCCTTGGACGTGGTGAAGACCAGGATGCAGGTACAGCACTGGGCATGGTGGCAGGATGGGGTCACTGTTGTCTGGGAGCTGTTTCGTGCAGCCCCAGGGCAGGCACTCGATGCTGGTGATGTTTGGGAGATGCCTGGGGATGCTGTCCTGTCACAGCTGGGCTGTGAGGTGCTGGGAAGTGTTTGCTCAGAGGAGATGGAGATGTTCCTGCTGGGTTTGGTGGCCCACAGCAGTGAAGGGTGATCAGTTCCTCCTGGATCACCCCCAGCTCTACCTCTCATATGAAGTCACCCCAGATGCATCCCTGGCTTCAGCCTCTGACCCTGCTTTTCCCATCCACAGGGGCTGGAAGCACACAAGTACAAGAGCACCTGGGACTGTGCCTACCAGATCATGAAATACGAAGGACCCCTTGCGTAAGCCCTGCGGGTGGCATGGGGGGAGCTGGGGAGAAGGATGGGCAGGGACAGGGGGTTCTGAGGGCACTGAGCCCCACGGATCCCCCCTCTATCCCTGGCAGGTTTTACAAGGGCACAGTGCCTCGCCTGGGCCGTGTCTGCCTCGATGTGGCCATCGTCTTCATCATCTACGACGAGGTGGTCAAGTTCCTCAACAAAGTGTGGAAAACGGACTGAGGGGGCCGGGCCAGGCGGCCCCCACCTCCCTCGCCCCATGGGGATGCAGCTGGAGAGCCGTGACCAAGCCCACCGGGGCCAAGTCTGCCCACACACACGCCTTCCCCCCAAACCTGGCCACCTTTATGTTTAGGAACAGGCTCAGGAGCAGGTTAAATTATTAGTTGTGCGCTAAAAGGAGCAGGGAGGGAGCAGCATCTCAGCATCCAGACCCGCAGCATCCTGGTTATGCCCACCCTGACCCGCTGGTGACTTTTCCTTCTGGTCCCATATCACTTGCAAGCACCAGTTATCTAGGACAGGGTGTACCCTAGCACGGTGACCCAGGCCCTCAGCAGCCAGGAGCTGCCTGTGGGCCAGCTCTTTTTGGGGCGCTGAGAGCCCCCCAAGCCATGTGGGTACAATGTCCATGCTGTGCAGCAAGAACTGCAGCTGGAGGAGGCTTTTGGGGCTGACACACTAGCTGGGAGCAATGCAGTGGGTCTCACAGCAGCTTCATGGGGATCCACCAGCCCTGTACCTCCTGGTATGGGATGGCAGCAACCTGCTGGTGTGGTCCCAGGCTCCCTCCTCCCTGCCAGCACCAAACCCCCGGGGTGCTGCATCCTAGCCCCGGGTCCTGCTCAGTGCTGGGCTGCCCAGAATTGCACATACAGCCAGGCCTTTAGTTCTCTCTGCAGGGCCGGGGTAAGCTGGGTGTCCCATCACTTGCCGTTTACAGCCGAGACGTGTGTGCAAGCTGGGGCGAGGAGGCACAGCCCCATCCTGCAGACTTGGCTCCTCGGCCAGGGTGCAAACCCCTTCTGCCACATTCCCCCCATCTGCCCTTCTACTGCCTCTCTGCAGCTCCATAGGTAATCCTGTAGCTTTCCAAGCTTCATGCTGACCCACTAACACCCGTGGCCATGGGGCCGGAGCCCTGCCCTGCCCCTTGCTGGGCTTGGCCCCGACGGATTTGTGCCAAACTTCTCCCAAAGGAGCTGGGAGTGTGCATGGGAGCCAGGGCTCGATCCGTCCCTTCTCCCTCCTGTCGTCAGCGATGAGCACAGCCTTAACGCAGGAGGGCGGAGGAGGAGGAGGAAAGCCCAGGCACAGTTTACCTGTGGCCTTCTGCTCTGAAGCCAGTGAGGGTTGCATTGGGTTTGTTTTGTTGGGTTTTTTTTTTTTTACTGTTACTCTGTTTTACATTTGCAATTTGAATAAAATCAGTCTGGCTTTAGCAGCCGTTTTGGTGTCCAGGCTGTGCTGAGCAGCTGCAGCCAGGGCTTGGGGATGAGGCTTATTGTGTCAAGCTGGCACTCCTGGGCGAGCATCAGCTTCAACCCAGCACTGTCCGTTCACAGATGCTCCCAAGCAGCTCCAGGGCTGCATTGTCCCATGCACAGTGTTTTATTCACCATCCTGGTTTACTACCCTGGCCACGGAGCGAAGAGCTGGGATGGCAACGGGCAGTGGAGCAGAAGGGAACAGGCTTTGTCCGCCGCCCAGCGCAGGGGCGGTGCGCTGGGATCCCAACACCACCGGCGCAGCCCTTGCTCCTCACCCAGCGTTTGTTGGTGCTGGGTAAAGCCATTGCTGTGTGGAAGAGCTGTCCCTTGGTGCTGCAGGGCGGC
>NW_009943511.1:0-5080 GCF_000696875.1 Nestor notabilis
TTGCCGGCTGGGCTTAAACCACGACACACTTTAAGAAGTCAACATCTAAATCTAAACTGATAAGCAAGTTAAAATAAGAAAAAAAAAACCAAACAAACAAAACACCACAAAAAACACCCAAAAGCAAAACAAAAAAAAACACCCAAGTAAATGAATAGTGAAAATCTGGGACAATAATTCACAATTACTTTCTGTATGAGTCAGAGCTCTATATTGTCTTTGTCCTGCTTTGCCTGAAGGACAGAAACCACCAGAACTGTAGAGCTCTAATTATCAAGTGCAAGATTATGTCAGTGTGTTCTACTCCTCAGCAGTGCGTTCTGGAGTATTTTCAGGCAGCATTGTAGAAGTAATTTGTATGCTCCTCATTTTACACTGAAGATTCCATCAGTATGTAAATTAGGAAGTAAGGCAGGCCTTTGTTTGAGAAGAGTGAAGGATCAATGAAAAAGTATAAGCACGAGGCTCCAAAACTTACTCTTCTTACAGGATAAAACAAAAAAGTCATTACAGATTTATCCTCTACAACCTATCCTCAATGAAATGTAAAACCAGCATAAACAATAGCAGGATATATCTTCGCTCCCTCCTCCTCCTTAAGCACTGCCCACAGTCTGTGGGGTCACACTGTATGCCTACTGAAGGGGCAAATTTTTTCTGCAAACTCATCATTGCAATGACTGCTGAATTTCCAGTGAAATCTGAACTCAAGCAAAACATAAGTTCTCAGTAAGACACAGGCTCAGTTAACACCACAAATGCCACAGTCATTAGCCATTAACTGTGGTCTACAGCCACTCGCTGCAGAAAAAACATACTTTTCAAACCCGTGCATGTACTAAAGATTCACAACCATACACTATGGAGATAGAGTTTTATTCTTACTGACTTTTAGGCTTCTTCCAAGGCCACAGAATTGTTTTCCATGGATACAATGGTTTGCACACAGAGCACATTTTCTCTTTTCCTGTCCACCTTTCACCTCCTTTTCTTGAGCGTCTTGTCTGATCTGCCACTTACAGAAAAAAACCCTCAAGGTAGGATAACACAAACATTCTATGTATTTGCCTTTTAACTAAAACAATAGCATGTGCTAAACCACTCTTACAGATGAAAGGAAAACCTTTTTTTTCTTCAGTTGGAGAGTAGGCAAGGAGAAAGGAGGAAATACGTTCAGGTTTTTGTATTTTCAACTCTTGAAAACCAGAAAACACAGGGGAAATCACAAACTCCACACCAAAGAAAACAATTTATATTGCAAGTCATTTTAGTATGCGAAGAGGAGTATCAGACTACTTCTCCCCTACCTCTAAAGCATCAAAGATGCAGGTCAGTCAGGCAGTTATTAAAGGACTTTTGAGACAGTAATGTTCTCTGCAAAATAGCACACGGATTATTTTAAGTGTCACTACAGTTCAACTGTTGCCACTAGAGAAAGCAGAAATACTTTGTTCTACTTTGTCTAATAGACAAACCCGCACCAAAATTTTATGTCTAATATAACCTGCTATGATAAGCATAGCTTAACCTTTTCTCCCCTATCTCTTGCACCTTTCCCTCTCTTGAGATCCATTTGGAGCTGTGAATATGTCCCCCCACTTAAGCCTTTTATTTTATGGTACTTACCTATTTTTAAGACTTAAATGTACCAGTCAATATGAGGTATTAAGGTAGAAAATAATTGTTGTGATCTGTTCCTCTGTGTTGCTTAATGAAGTAAAAAGGAAAGTTGCATAGCAGTTTGGCAGTCTTACTGGCTGTGAAGTGTCATTAAGTAAAACATGGCAAGTTTTATCATGCACCTCTGATTACTAAATTCACAGAACAAACAGAAGGTTTACCATGGGAGGTAGAGAGAGAACAGGCAATACCCTCAAGTCACTCTTCCAGTAAAACAGCGTGTGGTTACTAAAATTGCTATGGGAACATGGGAGTTTGTCAGAAACATACAGTTCTAGGTGAAAATGTTCCTTAACCTTCTACATTACCACTACTACTACCAAAAAAAACAAACAACCAAACCAACCACAACCCAAAAAACAAACAAAAAGATGTAGAAAGTCTGGTGCTGGTACACAAGGAAAAACTAAAATACTAAATTTGAAACAGTGTGATGCTGGATTTTTTTATGCAGTCTTTGTTGTTAAAGCTGTAGTATTTGATAAAGGAAAGAAAGTCTCCATATGTGTCCTCCAGTAATGCACTTCACTTGATTTTAACACATTCTCTAATTGCAGCTGAAAAGATGCCACAGTGAAGGGGTGAACAAGAGACAGCTGTTTTCTTTTCAGCCAGTGCTGCATGCAATTATTCTGCTCAATGGACTACCCTCTGATTTTGGAGGGAAATAAAGTTATATTTGGCTATCTCCATTGTCCACACAAATTCTGCTCTGACTTCCCTCTTCTGTATGGCTCCTTGATAATCAAAATGGATTAAAAAGCCCAAAATCCTTCAGTCAAAAAAACTGCTATATTCACCAGAACTTAACATTCTGCCAAAAAACCTGCTACATGCACCAGAAGTTAACAGTCTGCCACATTATTCATAGTTCCTCTTAGCCATGTATCCTGTTTGCAAATATTCACAGCTTGTGAAACAAAGGCTTACTCCTTTCAAACACCAATTAAATAGTATCATTCAGGACAAAGTAAAACAATATTCCTCAACAGATAGCTAATACACCAGATCCAAAAATATACTTGTACTTTGTACCACACTCATAATTGTTGCACTGAGGAAACCTTAGTTCTACTATTTCTGCAAAAGGGCCAAAATGTGGTCTGGAAATTAATATAAATAAACCCATGTTCCAAATACATAATTGAGGCTACAAAACCTGGCTTCTCAAAATACAAATGAAGTCTTCCAAGCTAAATATAACACCAAGAAAAAACAAAGGAACAAAGCATTTCAATTGTCCAAGTAGTATATTTTTTTCTGCTTCCTGTAATCTACTCCATTAGGACAATCCTTTAAAGTAACACAAGAGAACAGTAGAGAGTATTTGAAATTTTTATGACTTTTCCAAGGTCATGGGTATCACAGATGTGATTTAAGGAAACAGACCATGAGGGCTGATGGAGCACAAGAAATTAGTTAGCTCCTTTACCATAAAAATTACTTACCAAGAAAAAATAAATAACATACACAAGCTTTTTGCTTTCAACAAACAAGCTACCTATGAGATGATGAGGTTAAAAAAGTGACTAGCAGAAATACAGAAAACTGATCACACCAGTAACTGAACATACCTGGGCTATGCTAAGTATTGAATCTAGCCACAAGGCCTTGGTAAATGTGAGAATGACCAAACTCAAGAATGTAAGACTAATAATAATGCAAAAAGATTCCCTTTACACAGGGAATCTTTCTCCATAAGAAATATTTCTTGGTAGTCTTGATATCCTGATTAGAGTATATATAATAAATTATTGAAGTAATAATGAATGTGTTTACCTGAGATTATGTTTACAGGATTATGTATTTGGTTAAATCTGTCCAGTTGTTCATTTCTGTCAGAAGGCACAAGAATTCCTAAGCCACAAGAAGTTCTAAATCATCTCCTGCATGTCTGCCACACCAACGTAGGCACAAGTGGCTAGCATGAAAGCAGCTCTTAGAGAAGCAAGGCACCCCAGTGATTTTAGGACTAGCCAAGCTCCATCCTCTACCCACCTTTTCCTTCACTTCTCCATATCCTCTACTTCTAAAAACCTTATGTTACAAAACAGAGCCATACTGAGATGCAAATCTGAAGTTTCAGTTATGCTGTTTCAAACTATCCCATAAACACCGTAATTGTCAAAACCCACTCATCCACTCACCCACCAGTCTGTGTGTGCCATATTAGTATTGCCAAAAGTAAAACATAAAGCAGCATACTGCAATATACAGTTCAGACCTGCACAATGGTTGCAGCACAAAATTAAAGACAATAAAAGAATGTGTGGATTTCTCACTTAGAGGCATTGGCTGTGTCTCTGGCATACTTATTTATTACTTCAGAGTTTCTAAGAACGTAAGAATAGTTGAAATTGCGTCAACTGTTACAACACACATTACGAACATCCTTGTTCCCCTCTGTTCACAAGAACCAGAATTAAGACATCCTGCTTCCCAGTGGACAGTGCTTGAATTCTATTCCTGAACTTACTGTGAGTGTGCAGCATGACCTTTTGCTAGTATTTTACCTGCATGTGCATGTCTGTTTCAGATTAAGGAATTTTTTTTTATTTTTTTTTTTGTTCTAAAGCTTTCAACAATTTAGAAATAGAAATCACATTGAAAACAGTTGTGGTTTAACCATGGCTGGCAGCGAAGCCCCACAGAGTCACTTGCTCACTCTCCCCATGGTGGGATGGGGGAGAGAATTGGAAGACTACAAGTGAGAAAACTTGTGGGCTGAGATAAAGGCAGTTTAACGGGTAGAGCAAAAGCCATGTGCGCAAGCAGAGCAGAACAAGGAGTTCATCCACCACTTCCCATGGTCAGGCAGGTGTTCAGCCATCTCCAGGACAGCAGGGCTCCATTGCACATAACAGTGACATGGGAAGATGAACGCCATCACTCCCAACGTCCCCTGTCCTTCCCCTTCCCCAGCCTTATCTGCTGAGCATGACACCATATGGTGTGGGATATCCCTTCGGTCAGCTGGGGTCAGCTGTCCCGGCTGTGTCCCCTCCCAACACCTTGTGCACCCCCAGCCTGCTCACTGGTGGGGTGGGATGAGGAGCAGAACAAGCCTTGGCTCTGTGTAAGCACTGCTCAGCAATAAGAAAAACATCCCTGTACCACCAACAATGTTTTCAGCACAAATCCAGAACCCCATACTAGCTGTATGTGAAGAAAATTAACTTAATCCCAGCCGAAACCAGAACAATAGTATGTCAGAATTCCAATGATTTATTCAAAAACCCATCCTTTCAAAAATGTAATTCCATTCCTAATTCAGAATTTCCTGCTACTGTTTATTACACTTAAAAGGTCTGTCTTGAGTTTGACAGCATTGACAGAGAAAAAAAATGCCTGCATTCCTACTTAGAATCATAGAATCATAGAATAGTTAAGGTTGGAAAGG
>NW_009943511.1:5612-15171 GCF_000696875.1 Nestor notabilis
GCTTCTTTTGATGCAGCCCAGGATGCTGTTGGTTTCTGGGCTGCGAGTGCGCACTGAAGCTGGCTCATGTCAAGCTTCTCATCAACCCCAAGTCCTTCTCCACAGGGCTGCTCTGAATCTCTCCTCCGCCCAGCCTGTAGCTGTGCCTGGGGTTGTGCCGACTCAGGTGTAGGACCTTGCACTTGGCTTGGTTAAACTTCATGAGGTTGGCATCGGCCCACCTCACAAGCGTGGCCAGGTCCCTCTGGATGGCGTCCCTTCCCTCCAGCGTATCAACCGAGCCACACAGCTTGGTGTCGTCGGCAAACTTGCTGAGGGCGCACTCAATTCCACTGTCCATGTCTCCAACAAAGATGTTGAACAAGACAGGTCCTACTTCACTGCAAAGATTGTTTCATTATGACAAAGAGAGGGTTAATTTTGCATTTCCAAAACCTTTCAGAAGTCTAATTTAAGAATTGAGTTAATAAAACAGACAAGACCCCAAGGGGAGTGGAGCACATATAAGAAGCAAATGATGCAATGTTTCAGTGTGTGATTTTTTTCCTTTTAACAAAGCATAATTTTTAGATGAAATAAGTGAGAAAGGCAATAGTGTTATTATTCCCATTATGTTCTGTAACAAGCATAATGTACTTCCACCACAGTGAACACTGCAGGTTAGAATGCAGTTTCATGTGAAATTTGGGCAGAATACCACTGTAAAAAAAAAAAAACAAAAAAAAAAAAAAAAGAAAAGTGTTTGAGCAAAACCCTGCTTCCAGGCTTAGCCTGACAATAATTATGTTTTATAATATGCTTTCCACAAACTTTTTCAATTTGCTAAATATAGCAATAAAATGTTTTACCGTCTTTCTGTTCCTTACACCTTATGAAAACTAAATGTGAATTCAGCCTAATAATTGGTTTCTATATTTTGTTCATTTGTATATTTTGGTTTTACAAAGCATCTTTTAATAGGTTTAAAAAAAACCCAAACAAACCACATATGTATGCAATACAGCAATGCCACAGAAATACAGCCATCCACTACTCTGCTTTCCCTCGCTCTCTACACTACCTGAAAGGAGGTTGTAGTGAGGTGGGATTGGTCTCTCCTCCCCAGTGATAGGACAAGCGGTAACAGCCTCAAGCTGCACCAGGGGAGGTTTAGATTGGATACTAGGAAACATTTCTTCACAGAGAGGGTGATCAGGCACTGGAACAGGCTGTCCAGGGCAGTGGTGGTATCACCATCCCTGGAAGTGTTTAAACCCTGCGCAGACGAAGCCCTCAGTGACACAATTTAGTGGTGGACTAGGCAGCGCTGGGGTGACGGTTGGACTTGATGATCTGAAAGCTCTTTTCCAATCTTGTTGATTCTATGATTCTAAGATTCTAAGATGTCTAGCTCCTTCATTCTCATTCACCATTCTCACGCTGGTGTTCGTGGTTTACCTTGAAAGAAGTAACTGCTTTGACTACCTTCAATGGAAACCACATCATCAACACCCCTTACGCCCAACTCACTTGTAGAGGCACTGCAACCATAAAGGTGCAATGTTCCAGGTGTCACAGGATAGCACATCTTGAAGTACTGGGGACAGTGCATCCTAATGGTAGCTTAGCACACCAGCCACCAGTGATAGGACAAGCGGTAACAGCCTCAAGCTGCACCAGGGGAGGTTTAGATTGGATACTAGGAAACATTTCTTCACAGAGAGGGTGATCAGGCACTGGAACAGGCTGTCCAGGGCAGTGGTGGTATCACCATCCCTGGAAGTGTTTAAACCCTGCGCAGACGAAGCCCTCAGTGACACAATTTAGTGGTGGACTAGGCAGCGCTGGGGTGACGGTTGGACTTGATGATCTGAAAGCTCTTTTCCAATCTTGTTGATTCTATGATTCTAAGATTCTAAGATGTCTAGCTCCTTCATTCTCATTCACCATTCTCACGCTGGTGTTCGTGGTTTACCTTGAAAGAAGTAACTGCTTTGACTACCTTCAATGGAAACCACATCATCAACACCCCTTACGCCCAACTCACTTGTAGAGGCACTGCAACCATAAAGGTGCAATGTTCCAGGTGTCACAGGATAGCACATCTTGAAGTACTGGGGACAGTGCATCCTAATGGTAGCTTAGCACACCAGCCAGCTGCCTGCAGACTGGTTTGCAAAGCAGCAACGGACCACAGACTTACAGTCATTCCTGTGTAACACATCAACTTGAGGGCAGGCATAACTAGGTACACATCTTGTCACACTGAAGCAGAGGCAACATGCAGTTACAGCACACAATCTATTAAAATAAAGAACATTGCTGTTTGTTACCTGTGAACAGGAGGGGCAAAGCTACATGAAACTCAAATCTTCCATGGCGCTTCCAACAGCTTTTCTACAGAGCCTTAAGATTGTATTAAAACTAGTATCTAAAGATAGCACTGCAAAATTACAAGGCATATCAGTTAACAGGTTAAAATACTGGTATGAGGAAATACAAAAGTGCTAGACTAAAAATCAGGAACTGCATTTAGCAATAGTCTGAACATTTTCCAATTCTGGCAAAATCTGCTATTTTTAAGTACAGCAAAAATGGATCTTGTCTGCAAGGAATTTATAAATGCATACCTTTTTCAGACATAAAGCAACAAGTTAAAAATAAACACCAAACTACTAATTTCAGACTTTCTTAGGGAAATTAATCATAAAAGTTACCCATCACAATTATGTAATTTTTCAATGCAGAACACTACAGATTTGAGAAAAAAAAACCTGCAGCAAATTAAGCTCAGCATTTAAAATGTTGAAGCTTTTTAGAGATGGACTATTAATTAATTTTAACATATAATCTTCACATCACACTCACCAAATCCTACGCTGTAAAATGTGGACTCAGATCACAGATTCATAGAAGAAAAGTTTCCTTGAAACGCTGCTCTGCTTCTTGGTCCTAAACGAGCTTAAATCACTAGTACTACATTTAAACTAAATCAATAATCATAACAAGTGACAGGAGATCAAAATCCAGGTCTCGGACTATTGGTTTCCTGCACTACAAATTCTGCCCAGCGCAACTACAACTACAGATGTATGCCCAAATGCTGTTTTAATATTATATTAAATACGGAATACCACAAAATTTGCACTCCAGGCACAGAGCTACTACTGCCTCTGGTCCTTTATCTTGTATATTGGTTTTACCTCATTTCAATGCTTTCACTCTCATCAAAAAGGTCCTTATTGTGCATGTTTCCCATAATTAATATAATGCTGCACTATGCTAACTATGGTAATACTGGTTAATGCTTGACATAGGTCCCAAGTCTGCCAGGTTATGAGAAACTCATTATTTTCCATTATCTAGTAGAGACTGAGTGATTCTAATGAGAATCAATTTCACCGAAGAACTCATCTGCAATGCTATAGCACTTTGGTACATCTCCTGTTAAGAAGCATTTCTAATGAAAATTCACTTGGACATCTGAACATAATACCCGGAATGGAAAATGTGACAAAATTACTAAAATTATGTGATTTTCAGAAAGGGACAAAGCAAATTAGGAACCTTTCACAAAAGCTAAGTGTAATTCTGTCCAGAAAATATACTCTGATCTGAGTATTTACAGTCTCTGTTGCTTTCCTTCTTTAAAAGTGCAGTCCCACCTTCGATCCTTTCTGGAACCTGGACACTCTTGCTTACTTTTCGTGTTTAAACAAAGAGCCGACTAAATACCAAATTAGTCATGACTCTATTCTGCTTATTTTCCAGGACTTTGCAGAAGAGTCTAATTACTCTTTCGTAACTGAAATCTCTCCATAACTGCAGAATAACACAGCTTAAAGGGGGCCTCAGGAGGTTGTGTGGCCTAACCATCCCCACCCTCCCTGTTCAAAGCTGGGGTAACTCTGGAAGTCCATGTATTTTGCTTTACAGAAAATTTTTAACACAAAGCTTCCCCAGAAATGTCCACTTCTGACATCTGATTCGAGGACAGCATTCTCACAATGTGAAAATTTAAATACCTTCTAAACTTCCCCGCTACAGAACTACATAAGCTGTTCCAAATTTAATTTAACTATTTTCAGTGATGTCCTCAATTTTCTCCCCTCCAGCTTGAAAATCTTATTTAAAATACTAATTGAATACAGCGAAATCCTTCTGATAATAATCATTATCATCTTTGACAAGAATCTCTGAATTTCAGTTGGATTTCCTTCTTTGTAACTATCACTATTTGTATCACTGCATGTTACAGGCAACATCCTTTATTTCCGTAATTTCCTTAGCTAGGTACATGTCAATTATTAGTTGAAAAAAACAAAGTGGTAGGCTAACTCCTACAGCCCAAAGAGGATTTTGCTCCTCAGCCATTCATTTCCTGCCTTGGTCAATTCCATACATTCCGTATCTCTCTTCATCCTTCAACCAAAACTATTTTGGCAATTTTATCTTATCTGTTACTAATGTGCATAATATCTACTCTAAATGTGTCCCATATTGACATTTCTGTAATTTCCATTCTTATCCCCTTCCTATTTTCTCTTTCATAACGTATGTTGACTACAATCAGGTAACATTCTCGTCACTGCTATTTCATAGCTCTTGGTTTATATATGCTTTACTTACAAATACAATTCTTATTATATTCTTCAGTTTATGTCTGGACATGAGAAAATTATTTTAAACCTGATACAGTAGCAGGAGACAAGCTTAACATATGTAAAACTTTATATGCAAACTCTATACATAAAGGTCTTTAAGACTGTGAATTGCTTGGGGTAAAAATATTATTCTAAGGTTGAGCATATGAATGACACTACTAATAACAAAAAAAATCTAATCAAATAGTGCTTCAGACAAACATGTACAAACATGATTACAAAAACACGCCAACAAAATGCTTACCAATTTCCTGCTTTTGAAACTTGTAGGAATTCTGGAGATATTTAATTGTCTCTCCATCTCACTGATTTCATTAACAAGAAATGCAAATGCACCAACCTTAATATGTTCCATGCAAGTCATTTCTCTTTTCTCCCTCTGAAAACACCAAGTTTTACGAGCTTATCGAAAATCTTCTTGATCTTTGTATTAGTAGCAATATGAAAGGCACAACCATACATACATACATATATATATATATAAAAATTCTACATCATAAAGCAAAATATTAGTCTTAAGACTTCTGCTAAAATTTGGGAGACAAATGTCATTTTGGAAAGCACAAATCTGGCAACCACAAAAAAGAAGCGTAACAGTTAAGAAAAGGGCATACTTCAAAGTGGCATTTTCTTTGCTATGTAGAAAATAGACTGGTTTGCCAGTGCAACTTTTTGTAAGGCCCACTGGAAACTTAAGCGCTCATGGTTTCTAGAAACCACCAGGACATTAGTTTTGTTTCATTTTTTAATTCATTTTAGAGATCCATTTTGTAGTGTAGCTTTATAAACATATCAGCACAACTGGAAGAGTGGTGAACTCTCTCACCAGAGTTCAGTCACCAGCCTTTCTTCAACCTGCTCCAAAAGAAAACACACACTTGGGGTTTCAGTGGATTTAGAGGGAGAATCAATACACTTCTCAACAGCCAGCAGAAGTAAGAGGTTTTGTTTTGGTCTACTTTCATTTCCAAGGTTTGACTCTCCAATCACAGTTTCTTCTACTGCTTTTGTGTTTGCCTTGAATGACACTTGACAACTATTGACATAGATATCTATTCACATGCAAACAAAATGCCACTTAAGTTAAGCCACAGTAAGGTTTAGAGTCTGTATCAACAACTTCAAGATAAAAACATGTCCAACATTCTAACAAAAACAGCCAAGGAAATTCAATCCCATGCTGTGCTATTCCCTGTGATGCTTCTTCCAAAGGTAACCTTGTCCTTCTTGGTCAAGAATTTCCTGCCCCTTTCCAAACTGGCTTCCAGGCCCTGTGTAGCCCACAGATGGAATAACAGAATTGCAAGCAAAACAGATTTTATTGCTAGTCTCACATCTGCAGTCCCTCACTATATATAGTGTTTTAAATTTGCAACTTTAAATATGAATTTGTATTACAATCAAAAAAACTATTGGAAAAATCCTTTCAGCAACCTCACCCATCCTTCTGCCAGTACATGAGTATATTCTATCTTATATTCTCTGGAAATGTTTTTTTTTTTTTTGTTTTTTTTTTTTTATTTTCTGTAGATAAGTGATCTACCTGTGGGGAGATAAGTCACCTTTTTCTACATTATTTTATACACCACTTTCAGACAGCAGAGAGTACACAGCTGATTCTTTGTCCTAGATCCAAGACTAGGAGGAATCCCAGCCAAGTACTCTCCTTCTCCCAGGTGCATTATTTCAGCACCTGGACTGCGTGCTCTCCAAAATGCCCAAGAGCATTATCTGCCTGGTGTTTACTGACAGCAAAGCCTGACCTTAAATCAGAATGCTCATAATCAGCTAGTGTTTGGGCAAAAATCCAGGACTTCTACAAGGAAAAAAAAAAAAAAAAAATCAGCAAAAACGAAATGGTAATTTTTATACAGTTTAAGTCAATTAAACTTGAAAGGGATTTTGTGGGACAAACTAAAAGACACTGTTCTAGCCCAAAGGGTTTCTTTTATATTCTAAACACTTTTATACTCAGTAAAGATATCAGTATTCTTTAACAAAAAAAAGCAAAGAATATTTTACTGGAAATGTAAGAATTAGATGCAAATGATACTTTAGTGATTCGTGTAACTACTTTTTTAAAAAAAAAAATCTTCATTTCCACAGAGCCACAGAATAACTTAATTTTCTCAAAAAATAAATTCAAATTATGCTACACTTGAATTTTCAAGAGTTTTCAGAATGACTTTTCAGACACCACGTTGAGAACAAAGCACTGCATCATGTAGCGTATGTAACACTTCCAACAGTGCATCACTTCCCTGCATGTTAATCACCCTCAGCCTTACCAAACCCAAAAAATATCTACAGGTCCAACACATCTTCAGTAAGCTTTCTAGGAAGCTTGCTTCTCTGTTGCTGTTAACCGCCTTTACTGCCTCCACCTCCCCGTATTTGTTCACATGCACTTCTGCTCTGTGTTTTAACCTTCTCAGACATCACTGCCAGCTTACCTGAGTCTGCCTGGCTACACTACCCTTGTCAAATCAATGCACTCCAACAGAAAAGCTCCTTGTCGTGGCAGAAAACCAGTTCTCCTGAGAAGGTTTAGCATTAAATCTTTCCTCCTAAATATTATCTCAAATACATCTGCATTTGGAAAGAAATCAAAGAGTACCAATTTCAATACTAAAAAATGGCTATTCTTGGTCTCATACCTATTATCTACAAACTCATCAGAAAGAGTTTCATTTTCACTCAATGTGATATAAATTCAGAAAGGGGAGACTGAAATGCTCACTCAATAACTTTTTAAATATTAGCTTCCAAAAGAACAGATAGGAATATACTACCATCCAGGAACGCTCAAACTGTCTGAACACTGCGTAAACATTTCTTACATTTGTATCGTTCCATGCTGCCCCTCTAGGAGCAGAAGACACCCTACACCACAAGAAGAGCTTTAAGGCCTGAAGACCAAAAGAAGCGAATCTAATGAAGAATTATAATGTTATTTAATCAACTACTGTTCAAAAATAAAAAGAAGTGTCAATGAAAGAAAGAGATGCCAGTTACATGATGGCAGCAACTGAAAGCATGTATTAGAACTTCTTAGACTTAACACCGGCCCCAGGAATTCTGTTACACTCTGATGGCAACTTTGCTGTTCAAGGAATTTCAAAGATATTTTGGAATCTGCCGCATTTCTTTGAGATAAGCACAATGCACTTGTTGCTATGAAGATGGGGTGACAGGAAGAAGGAATGAGAATGTGAAGAGGCAACATGATCTAGAAATTAAAAGAAAAAAGTAGCTTGGAAATTCTGTTTCCCTGCTGTCACAAGGACTTTCCTGAATCTAGATATCTTTATTCCTGCCTCTGAATTGCATCTTCAAATGAAACTTCTACTCCTGAGTACTCTTAAGATCTTCTAACAAAGGCACTTCCTTTCCAGTAATGACTTTAGGTATTTACAGGCAATATTTGTAATGCTTATGCACTTGATCGTGAACACAGATATGTATTTGTTTTCAAGTGTGTATCGTTAGATTACGAAATTCCCTTATTTAGAATTCAGAATAGGAGAAGAGGAAAGACAACATGACTTTGAACTCCTCTGTACAGTTCATGAAACCTCTACTCAGTTCCAGGCTGCAAACCCCCAGGACTACTAGGTACCACAGCACGCCTAAAGTGTAAGTGGGCAGACGTACAAGGTGTACCTTCTGCTCCTCCAGAAAGCAGCTTAAGCCCACAACTCTTGTATGCTAACACAGAGGATAATGCATTTCTTCATCTCATGAAGGAGATAAGTGTACCCATTAGTGTTGAAATACCTAATCAAAAGAAATATACACCAACCAGAGCTAGCTGCCTAAAAAAAATCTGGCCCCTAGCAAGTTGTTTTGCTGTCGAATTCCCAGTCTTATAACATGACTCATTCCCAAGCATAAGCATCTCCCAGCTCCTCACTTCTGTTGATGTTAGAAAAGACAATGAACATTCTAGCACTTTCAGCCTTCTTCAAAACTCTGATGCCTGCTCTACACACCAGAAGTAATACAAAAAGCCTCGAATTAGGCATGACTGAAAAACTCAGTGCCTAATCTTTACATTGTTGAAGAAGGAAAGCATTTACAAACGCCACCTACAAAGCAATTCTCCTAATATTTTGATTCCAAGCGCAGCAGAAATTGTCATCCCCTTACAAGAAGACAGCTATAACCTCACCAAGAAAGCATCACAGTGCAATTTTTATTTCCATTTGACCCACTAGAGTGGTTCCATCTCATGGGCTGGCTGGACAACTTAGTTACTCTGATTACACGTATACAAGTACAGTGCTCAAGGGGTCAGAAAAAGAAGCAGCTTTTCCTTGTGTATAGTTCAAGAAAGACAAGCATTTTCATTAGCTTCGGCTCTATTTTGGGGTGGGGGGTTTTTTTGTTTTTCTTGAGTTTTCTTTGTGGTTTTTTGTTGTTTTTTTTTTTTTGTATTTACCTTTCATGACTACAGGGCTTCAAAGTGTATTCTTAGGAACAAGATCTGTCTCAGTAAGAAAAAAGTATTTTCCTTTCCTCAAAAAATCTATTACTGCATTGCCAGTGAGCGTACATTCCTAGAAATACATATTTTTTGTTTTATTAGTAGTGATTTTAAGCAATCATGCTGAATAAGATTTGCTCAGGGGCTATAGGCCATGCTGTGGGTTGTGGTTTTCCTGTGAAAGAGGTCATAGGTTATATTTCATGTATTTTAACCAGTGAAAAAGGTCACTTGTCATAGCAGCTTTTAACATTTGCTAAATGTTTATACAAAGCCAAGTAGCATCAATTTAGATGCCACATAGTTCCAGATACCAAACTCCTGTCATTTGTAAACAACAGGAAGCAAGATGAGTAAAACCTGCCGCCCTTGCACATGATTGAGGTGATGACCTTCCCCTTCCACCTGAAGCGGGACTAGAAAGAGAGTC
>NW_009943511.1:15202-33128 GCF_000696875.1 Nestor notabilis
ACAGACTCCTGTTCAATGTCAAATACACAGCATTGATACTGTTTGACAGCATGTACTGTATACTTATTGCCTCAAGCATGACAGATGTTCACAACACAGGAGATGCTCACTTCGCACTCTTTCAAGAATATACATACTACTCCAGGAAACCAGATTTGGCAATTTCACTAGTTTGTGCATTGACGAAAAAATTAGCAAAAGTAACAGGAAAGTAAGCCCAGTGATTCTGCAAAGCAGACAGAAAATACAGAACAATCCAATTGCTTTTAAATTCACAAACTTGCTACTAACACACAAAGCAGCCTGGTTGGAAACTCATAATCGCCGAGAGGATTACTTTTCCTTGACAGTACCATCTTGTATCAAAACTCGTGAAACAATGCATTTAAAGAACTGACAAAGGAAAAGCAAAGCACGGGAGAATCACAACAACGGTGAACACAAATGTAAACGGAATGCAAACGAAGCATGGGTTCCTTCTGTACTACTCTGAGCAGACATAGTGAGATGCCTGTCACATAAAATACCCAATTAGTTTGTAATAGTCTACATAATACAGAACTGCTTGAAAGGTATGAACCAACAGGGTAACTGGATATGGTTCTCCTCACCATAATGTCTTTTAAAGGTATGTGAGACGAAAGCAAGGTGAGACCTGCACAGTATGTGAACCGGTCTGGGAGGTGCTCCTTACCACCCTTTTGCCACAAACAGTCTCTTCTGACATAAGTGTTGACATGGTTAGGAAGAAAAGACATGAATGTGCGTTGTTCAAAGGGACAAATGACAGGCTTCATATAGAAACAATTGGGGGGGGGGGGGGGGGGGCGGGTAACAAGGGGGGGCAGGAAAGAAGACTGGGTGCAGGATATACAGCCTCAAAGTGATTCCATAGTAAGCTGTGGGACCTGAACTTGGCAAGACATAAATACTCTGGCACAGATCAGCTTCTCTTCTTTGGGCTACACAGTAAAAGTACTGTGATAGAAATTTGTAATTTCCTAACCCAAATTAAACAGTTTCATACATGATGTCCTCACTTTTTAGTATTATAAGAGAGATGCTCTGTTCAAATGCTTCCAACAGTTCATTTTTGGTTTCTGTGGCTAGCCCTGCTCTTGAAAGGATTACAGAGAATGTCTGAAAGGAAAATACTGACGAGCACTCACATTATGAAGCAATTATTCACATACATATGTGTTGAATAATTGTGAAAAATCTCACAATTATTCAACTTCATACTGACAAGAGTACTCATGGCACCGTTGAGTTAAAGCTCCTGTATATTTACTAAAACCATCCCTCTGCTCTCAGAAATGCAGCAGTGCTTCTTCTGGAAGAAGGTAAACTGCCCCATTACATACATTTAAGCGATATGACCAAGTGTCCCGAGTCCTGTGCAGATATTTGACTGGAAAACTCTACCCTTAGTCAAGCAGCCCCTCTCCCAAATCCAGTGCAGTAGGTGAAGTTACCACCGCTGCAGTCAAGATGCCAAAGGGAAAGCAGGCTCCTGTTCCCAAAAGGATTCTCAGGCTTGCTTCCTCCCAGGACCAGGACCTCGCTGTTACCTCTCTAACAAGTCAGTATACACTTCAGCAGCAGAAGACAGCTCACCGGAAGCTCCCCCCTCCAGCAGTGTGCTGATGACCCTCAAGCTAATGCTGATGTTGCTCCCTGCAAGCATACTAGCTACTCAAACACAACTCTGCATGCCCATTCCAGAGTACATCCTCTGGTAGGGGAGTTGAAAGGTTTGTCAAGGGCGACAAAACAAATTAGAAATCAATTAAAAAAAAAAAAAAGAATCTGACATTTAGCATCCAACATAGTTAACAAATAGTTAAATTCACTAAAATTTTCCAGATTTTTGAAATTATTTAAATACTGTGAATTATTTATGAGATTTTTAATCCATTTGGCCTAACTTCCCTTTTGCACTTCAAAAGCCCAAAAGGCAAATCATACTTGTTAAATGTAATTTACTTTCAGTTCTTCTGTCTATTAAGACAGACATCTTACAGTATCTAAGGGCAGTCAAACAGATTTTAAAAGCATATAATTATACTCAGGCTTGCAATGAAATGCTTACAAGTATGCAATGGAGTTCTATAATTTTAAGTATCAATTCCAGCCTGTAGAAAGCAGATATTATACACAACTTTAGTGTCAGGATTGCCTTAGAAACATCAATGTCTTAACTGGATTTGATGTTGAAGCTAGCCTTACTTTGTCGGGACACAAATAGTAACTATATTTTCAAGGAAAACCTATCAATATTCAGCCTAAATATGCAAAAGAAAAAAACTTCACAAAGAACTGAAGTAACTAGATCTATTGCAATTGATGATCAAGGAAGTGATTTGATACTGTAGGAAGAAAACCAGAAAACTAGAAACTAATTAAAATAACCCTTTTGATGTGCATAAAGATGTAACACATCAAAATTCATTTAGGCAACATGATAGTAAGAAAGCAAATACCCCAAATATTATGGTACTTCTAAAAATGCTTATATATTTAATGTTCTTGCCAAATTTGCTTATAAAAACCTGCCCTACGGCAGTACTTAAGCAAGATGGATTGAAAACAGTACATTTCACAAATCAGAAATTAGCTATAGTTCTAGACTACAGTATTTTTTTATGAAGATAATAATGACTTATAACAGGTGAAGAGTAAGATCAGAGTGTCCTGACTTGTGCTAAAATACATCAGCCTTCACCTAGGCTTTTCAGGAACTGCAAAGAATCAAGATGACTAAGACATTCACAGGCTGAGAGACTACTCCATGCCTCTTATACCTTTCTGCTCATTTCCCATCCTCTAACAATGTATTTAATATAATTTATAGAGCAATGTAACATTGCAGTTTCCAAGCTAATCCACCCATTTAACTTTCAAAGGTGAAAAAATATACAACTTGGGATAAATAATCAAGAAGATTTTAAAAAATTTAGGAAATTTGTGCAGGTATGCTTTTCTGTGCGCTAATAAAAAGCAAATGAAATGTTGGGAAAAACAAGGAAATAAAACTCCTGCCAGTGTTCCTCAATAGCTCAAGTTCAACAAGTATCATTTACTCTATGAAGAAAATGGACTAAAACATTATAAAAATTACTAATGAACTGCTCAGGATGGACAGTAAGAACCCATTTAATTGGCATTTGTATTATGATATTTTTCTGTTTCTTCATAAAATTTTGTTTCTTCTGCTTACAACACAAGTTTGACTTCTATCCATGCCCATCGGAAAGTCTCCTGAGCAGTGTTTCAGTAAGCAGCATGTTTAACACAAGAATGGAAGACAGAAACTTTCCTCTATTTTCTACCCATCCTGCCACAGCTGCAGAAGTAACAAACTTGCTATTTAATCACCCTTTCTGGTTTTTTTTTTTTACAAATGGGCTGTGCAAGACTTAAAGCTTTCTTTGAATGTCCCATTCTTTTCTTTCTGAATACCTCAAGTAAGTCATTAGCTTATCTTTTTTTTGAGTATCTCCAAAAAATGCATTTCTGTGGTGCAGTTACAAAACTTAAAAGGCACTTATAGGCAAGTTCACAACTACCATTAAAATGTTCTGTACTTATTTAGATCTTACTTTTAGCTTCCTCTTTTCTTTTTATTTTGCTTCTCTCTGACTAAATTCAGAGAGTCACTCCAACACAGTATGCATCAGCAGAAGGCAGGGCATCAAGAACCGTGCACCTCCCCTTCCCAGCCAAGAAATAAACAGCAAAGCCAGAGAGTTCTCCAGCTATTGCTACAGTAACACAGAGCAAGGCAACTGCTTCTGAAGTGTCACTGTAACTGAAAAACAAGCAGTAATCATAACTGTAGAAGACAATCCCACCTCTTCCAACAAGCTCTGAAGGTATCCCTTACATGGGAACCAGCTACTGGAAAATAAAACACTGTTGGCTCTTAAAGATGTGAAGTATTTTATAGCGTAAGTCTACCAAGAAAACACATGGAAACTCCTGTTTTAAAATTCCACATCTCTCATAACTTTCCTTGTTTAGAATCCCTCAAAGGAAAAATAAAGGATTAATAGATAAAACTTTTCGCAAGTATCTTAGCTGCAACTGCTGAGCAGTAACGAGTTAGCGTTTTTACAGATGGAAGAATTACAAAGCTAAAGATGGAAAACTTAGAAGCATTTCCATTGTACTCAGAAAACATACAGACACATGTTTATAAGTAGTTCTGCAAAACTTCCCCAACACCAACGCTTTCATACAGAAAAAGTGAATCTCCAACTTTTATAAAGAACACATTCTACCTCTTCTCTGCTTGCTACTAATTGTCTGACTTACATGCCAGACTTACATGCCATAAAATGCTACTCACTCGATAGATCTGAAGACCTTATAACCCTCTGAATTTTATATCTTTTAACATTCAGGAGAAATTTTGATTATGTATCTATATATAGAAGAATTTTCTGTTATTAAACATCCACATTAGAAAGCTGATGACTTGGAGATCACCGAATCAGAACAGTTTAGGTTGGAAAATACCTTTATCAAATCCAAAAGTTAACCTAGCACTGCCAAGTCCACCACTAAACTATGTCATTAAGCCCTACATCTTTTAAATACCTCCAGGGACGGTGACTCAACCACTTCCCTAGGAAGCCTGTTCCAATGCCTGACAACCCTTTTAGTGAAGAAATTTTTCCTACTATCCAGTCTAAACCTCCCCTGGTGCAACTTGAGGCCATTTCCTCTTGTCCTATTGCTTGTCACTTGGGAAAAAAGACTGACCCCACCTCACTACAACCTCCTTTCAGGTAGTGGTAAAGAGCAAGAAAGCCTCCCCTGAGCCTTCTCTTCTATAGGTTAAAAAAACCTGAATTCCCTCAGCTGTTCCACATCAGACTTGTGCTCCACATCCTTCACCAGCTTTGTTGCCCTTCTTTCCATCACAAGTTGTCTTCCTTTGCCTTCACCTCCAATACTCAAAGCCAGCAGTTTACTTCATTGTAATTGAGTTCATATGCAGAAGCATGGTTAATCAAGGACACACACAGTTATGTTCATAAGACTGAGCCTTGCAGTTACAGTAAATTGAACTTCTGTGTTCACCTCTGCCTAATCTCACTCCTTCCTTACACTACATTATCCTTCTACCTTAGAGTCAGGAAGAAACAGACATGGGAGAGATGCCATTTTTTAATGCATTTGTGAAGGGACCACAGAGTTTATTGCCTAAGTAAAAGAACAGGGACCAGTATTGCCAAGAAGTACTGCAAAAGCTTAGCAAAAGTACTAAAAAACTGCGGTATTTTCCACTGCTACACACAAATGAAGAGAACAGTTCATTTGCTAAAACACTGCACAGTTTCTGGAAGTATATAGATGCCTGAGAATTTGCAATGAATCCCTCAAATCTTTCTTTTTCATCTGAAAAAACTGAAGGACAAACCCTAGAAAACCAGCTTAAGGCAAACAGGAAACAAATTTTGTAAGGAAAAAGGTGTCATACACAACTGCATTAAATGAGAAAAACTCACCATATCTTGTGTTTTTCAATTGCCCTCAAGTTTAACTTTGCTTCACAATGAAATGGGTTACCAAGTTTAAACTTACAAGTTAAGAATTTCAGCTATTTTCCTGCTGCTTGTTTGGATTGACGATGGTAAAGTTACACATTAGGGACAATTCAGGTTACTCCTGTATAAAACAAGAGTTTCAGTACTAACCGTAGGCTGAGGCTGCCCAGGGCTGCGACCAACGGTACACAGTGAACTGCCACCATTTTCTTCTTTTTTTCCATGACACAAAGACACACAGACAAAGCTGTAAGAGTGTTTCAATGGGAACAGAGTATGCGCAGAGGCTGTACAGGGTTTGTAAATTCATGGTTGTAGACTGTATTCATAAATTGTGTATATGGCCAGGTGAAACCTAAGAACGCTGTAAAGAGATCCTTGTAAAGAGATCCTTGCTATAAGCTGATTAATTAAATCATGCAAGATCACAAATGGAGTCAGATAATTAACTACACCCTGCAGAAGAATTGCCAGAAGTGAGTGCATAATCCTGGAGTCACACCATCTGGCAAATGGATTCTAAGTAAAATGTCAAACTACTTACAACTTACAGGACATGGTTCCATTGTCATCCATTTCTACACTGGTGAAAAAACAAGTCTTCCCAGCATCTTGAAAATCCTGGCTGCATCTTTGTTTTTTCCTTTAATTACATGAACTTAATCAGAGATAATAGATATGATAGATCAAAAACAGTCTTATGCAAGAATTACTGTGCATTGCAAGTCCAGAATTTCTGGCTCTCATGGTTAAGCGATGAAATTTCTGACAGCTTTCTGTAGCAATCTGACAGCCTGGAAGCAAATTAGGAATTTCAGGCTCATTTTTCCTGAGCTGTTCCACACACAAGATTATACAGTCATTCTTACTACAGCTCCGACAAATGTGAGGGCTTTTATCAATACTCTGAAACTTCCTGTTAGGAAAGTTTCTACTTTCTGATCATCATCAGCATTTATTAGATCTTGGTTCTCAGAACAAAACTGTTTTCATAATCTGCTTTGCCAAACACAGCAACCTTGCTTGTATACAGAAGTTCAGAAAGCCCTTGAACCAGGACTGTGCTACCCGAGGCTATTCAGGCTTCCAGCTACCTCCTCTAAATAGGAATGAAAAAACCTTTTCTCTCAATCTCATTTTTGCATTCATCCAAGGCTTGTCCTACTTAATTTTTGCAATTGCTAGAGACTTAGAAATCTACTTGATGAGAAGACTAAATTTGGCTCAAGGGTGTATATGAAAGCTTGTTTGCATTCTGAGAAGGAAAATGGTGATGTCCTCATCAGAACAGAAAATGGTTGAGAGGTAGCTAATGAATGCGAGAAGCAATTTACAATTGTTTAGTCTCTGCACCTCATCACAGTTCTTCCAGCATCACGTCTTTTAACTGTTCTGGTTTTTTTGAGACCCTACAGATACAAATTACTCCTTTATTTTGAAAATTAAAAATGGCACTGAAATACATCGCCCCAAAGCTGACGACTAAGAAGGCAAATGAAGGGGGTCCATCACGGTAGAGATGCTCAACTCTATCATAGATTAGTCAGGGTTGGAAGGGACCTTAAGATCATCTAGTTCCAACCCCCCTGCCAGGAGCAGGGACATGTCACACTAAACCATGTCGCCCAAGTCTCTGTCCAGCCTGGCCTTGAACATTGCTAGGGTTGGAGCATTCACAACTTCCTTGCACAACCCATTCCAGTGCCTCACCACCCTCACTGTGAAGAACTTCTTCCTTATATCTAATCTGAACTTCCCCTATTTAGGTTTGAACCCATTAATCCTCATCCTACCAGTACAGTCCCTAATGAAGAGTCCCTCCCCAGCATCCTTGTAGGCCCCCTTCAGATACTGGAAGGCTGCTATGGGGTCTCCACGCAGCTTCCAACAGCTCCATGTCCTTTTTATGTTGAGGACACCAGAACTGGACACAACACTCCAAGTGAGGTCTCACGAGAGCAGAGCAGAGGGACAGGATCACCTCCTTCGACCTGCTGGTCACGCTTCTTTTGATGCAGCCCAGGATACTGTTGGTTTCTGGGCTGCGAGCACACACTGAAGCCTGCTCATGCTAAGCTTCTCATCAACCTTCTGTCTCTTTGAAGTGGGAACATATCACTAGCATCCACCAACTCCAATTGTTATGCCACTCCCTTCTTCTCAAAGGGAAACAAAGGGCTAAACTGAAGAGAAGGGGAAGCATCAATGTATTTGCTTAAATATACATCCAAGTTCAGGTCCTACCTGCATACCATACAGGCTGCAGAGAATCTACAGCCTGAATTGAGTGACTGATCTAGCCCTGCTAGAAGAAAAGCTTTATTTCTCATCTACGATGCTTTGCTGTTCAAGATGGGGAAAATATTCACAAAGGCAAACTTAGAAAGCAGAATGGCACACTTAAAGTAAACAGAGCAAAACATCTAAGATCTAAATTTCTTCACAGTCCCGAAATGTATAGAAAGCCTGTAAAAAGTAGGGTGGGGAGAAGGGAAGGGAAGGAAACCATATTTTAACAAGTGAAAAATAATCATTTAAGATTTCCAGACTTCTACTTACACAGTAGAATCATGAATATGTATTGAAATCTCAGTTTCTAACACGGTCAGACCCCTGTTTTGAGTCTGAACAAATAGTTGCAGAAAAAAAAAGGTTTAAAATATTTCCAGTGTAATATTCCCCTTTTAAAGCATCTAGAAGTTAGAGGAAATTAAGTAAAAGGAAATAAAATTAAATTTGTATAGTAACACTTTAATATTATCTGTCCTTTGTCAAATGTATTACATTAGCAGGCTTTACAAACCAGCACATCTCTCAGTTACCTTTTGTCTTGCATTTGCAGATAATATCCACTAACAAAATTCTTCAAATACATGTATTAAGAAGGAGCAAAATAAATAAGGTATTGAATTCTCACAGGGAACCTATACATAGCATGCACACTGAAAAAAAGAGCTCTGCCAAGAAGACTTTAATGGTTAACAATAAAATCATAGATTAAAATGGAGAGAAAGAAAACCAAGAAAAAAGCAAAGCCTTCCATAACACAAATTGTAATTAGATAACTGAATCTAATGAAATATGTGGAATGGAGTTACAGAAAAAAAAGTGGATAACTATCAGGAGACAACACTGGGCAAGAATAGTTTATTTATCCTAACAGTTTTCAAGTATAAATGTTAACTACAGATCATGTGTAAGAATACATAATAATAAATACCTTTTATAGTAATATGCCTTACTGGATCTTCCTAGTGAAGCAGCATAGCAGAAACTCTTTAAGAACACACTCCTACTGCTCATGTCCTTCTGCAGAGATATTCAGCACCAACGATGTGACATTTCTGAAGGCCTCAGACCTTTTCTACAGCCTTTATTACTCTTTTCTTTTTATATGGCTCCTCTGGTTATAAAAAAATATCATAGTCTATAAAGATTTGGACTAGATGGCCTAAGGTATTACTGCTATTAACAGTGGGAAAGAACATGCGAGTGTGTGTCTATGTGGTTAATTATTAAACAAATTATTGAAGAGAACAGGTATTAAATACACAACGACACTTTTTGGAATCTGTCTTTGTTTGCAAATCAAAATCATAATTAGCAGCACAGATTATCAGGATTGCTAATTTGTGCTCCCTCTACTGGTTAATTCACCCTATAGACATAGCCTGTCAAGAAAAAACAGACTCTTGTGTTGCAACTCAACAGCCCCAAAAATCTGAGACCAAATTAAATTATTTAAAAAAAGCCTCATATACAGCTGATGTTTTTACACATCAATCAGTTCTAAATATTACCTTAGCTTGTTAAAATGTCAGAATGGAAGCAAAAGGATCTTGCAGTTCAAAAATACGTTTCTTATCACACCAGCTTGTTTTGTATGCCTAGTTCATAGAAATTCCACTTCCCTCAGATTTAGAAATGCAATTAAACATTATGAATCATTGCAAGAAGTTGCTGTTAATTGGAATTTTAATTGAAAGCTCCTTTTTTTCCTCCTTGTCTTACAAGGCACTATCAGCAACTAAGTGGCACAGCAGCCTAGATCAAAAGACAACTGGGCTGGAATGCAGGGTTCAGCAGCCCATCTGATCCACAGCGGCCCATCTGATCCAGCCCCTGCTCACAGCAGGGCTACCTCCACACTTCAGTCTGGATGCTCAGGGGCTTGATCCTTTGACTCATGAGTATCTCCAAGGCTGGCAACTGTGCAGCCTCTCAAGGTACCTCATTCCATAGCTAATAATCCCCCATGGTGAGAAACATCTCACAGCATATGCAATATGTTTGTTAGATCGAAATCAAGCATAATTCAAAGTCCAAGTATAAGCAAACAGCAAATCTGTAGCAAAACCCAGGCAAAAACAGTTTATCAAAAATCATGGGATCTGATCACAATTCCTACTAGTCACAAGCAGCGTATTTCCTGGGCAATGCAAATGTCTCTAGCAGCTTGAATCACCTTTAAGAACCAAAGGCCACCTTATTTTTTAATTTTGTTGTTATAATACCTATGGGATTCTGCATTTCATCTGAAGCTTACAAAATATACTCTATAAATATTTATATAGCATATAGCAGATCCTCTGACTCTCTTCATTTCATGAAGCACAAATAACATTCACATATCCACAGGTTTTCTGATTATTTCTCCTGGAGAGATAATTTAAATACTAATTGTAAATGTCAGCTTCTGACAGAGAACTGCTTAAATAATCTTTAAGTGGAGTGATGTGTAGTAAGCATTAATGTATTAGTACAATTACTTTTAGTTAGCAAAAGTGGAAATAATGGCCATTTTTATTTACCTTGCGAAGCACTGGGCGGTTTTTTTTATTAATAAGCCTCGGGTTTTTAGATAAGCAAGACAAACTTCTATTGTTATATACAGATTAGAAATGTAAACACTTAACAGTTCCCACTACGACCAACTTCACAATCGATTCAGAGCATTATCTCAACAAAGCGAAGAGCCAGTGTGACAAAGAGCGCTACTGCCCTCTAATGAGCCAGACGACAAAAGCTCCTCTGTAACAGCATTTCCTGCCTTTCCTGAAAAAAAATCGAGTTGGTACATTCATGAATAATATTAAAAAAAAAAAAAAAAAAAAAAAGGAATATATACGCTAAATTCATGCCAAATTTCTGCAAAAAAAAGTACACACAAATTGGGGGAGGGAAAAGAAAAAAAAAAAAAAAGAGTAATATCTAGTACCTACAATTTTCAGATAACAATAATTAGTGAACAAAGAGATCACGAAGATCCAAGCCACAGCACAAAAAGTACCTTCCAACACTTCTGTCAGTATATAAGCAGCTATTAGCCAATCTTAAACCTATTCTATACAAGGATGTAACCATTCAGAAAAACAAAATCTGTAGTTACCTTCACATCAACCCAGATTTTTAAATTTTAGTGTCTGGAGTGTGAAAGTATCAGTATGTTTTTCTTAGAATTGTATAGAATCATAGAATCAACTAGGTCAGAAAAGACCTTTAAGATCATCAAATCCAATTACTACCCCAGGACTGCCAAGACCTACAGCACTAAACCATGTCACTGGGGGTCTCATCTACATGGTTTTTGAACACTTACAGGGATGATGATTCCACCACTGCCCTGGGCAGCCTGTTCCAGTGCCTGATCACCCTTTTGCTGAAGAAGTTTTTCCTAATATCCAATCTAAAACTCCCCTGGTGCAGCTTGAGGCCATTTCCTCTCATCCTACCACTTTTTACTTGGGAGAAGAGATGAACAGCCACCTCACTACAGCCTCTTTCAGGTAGTTGTAGAGAGCAGTAAGGTCCCCCCAAGCCTTCTCTCCTCCAGCCTCACCTCCTTCTTCTCCAGGCTAAACTCCTCCAGTCCCCTCAGCCATTCCTCATTAGACTTGTGCTCCAGGCCCTTCATCAGCTTTGTTGCCCTTCTCTGGACCTGCTCCAGCACCTCAATGTCTCTCTCGTAGTGAGGGGCCCAGAACTCAACACAGGATTCGAGGTGCAGCCTCACCAATGCCCAGTGCAGGGGGATGATCACTGCCCTGGCCCTGCTGGCCACCTTATTGCTGATACAGGCCAGGATGCTGTTGGCCTTCTTGGTCACCTGGTAACACTGCTGGATCATGTTCAGTCAGCATCAGTCAGCACCCCCAGGTCCTTTTCCATGAGCAGCTTTCCAGCCACTCTTCCCCAAGCCTGCTGCATTGCATGGGGTTGTTGTGGGCCAAGGATAGGACCTGGCACTTTGCCTTGTTGAGTCTCGTGCCAGTGGCCACAGCCCATCAATGTAGTCTGTCCAGATCCCTCTGCAAAGCCTGCCTATCCTTCAGCAGATCAACACTCCCAGCCAACTTGGTGTTGTTGGCAAATTTAGTGAAGGTGCACTCAATCCCCTCATCCAGTTCATCAATGAAGATATTAACACATGGCCCTAATACTGAGCCCCAGGGGACACCACCGGCCACCAACTAGATGTGATGCCATGTACCACCACTCTCTGGGCTCGGACAGCCAGCTAGTTTCCAACCCAACGAAGAATCCACCTATCCAGGCCATGAGCAGCCTATTTCTCCAGCAGAACACTGTGGGAGACAGTGTCAAACGCTTTACTTAAGTCCAACTAGACAATGTCCACAGCCTCATCAACCAGGCAAGGTCATTTTATCATAGAAGATTAGGTTGGCCAAGCAGGACCAACATTGCATTGTTCCATCTAAACGCCAGTTACAAGTCTATTCTAGACTTACAATTACTGCCAAATAATTCTAATCTTGGCATCTAATTATACCCACAGAAAGAGAGAAGAAGAAAAAAATAAATCCACTTGCTGAATTCTGTTTGTAAAGGAAACAGACAAACTTCCCATGAAATTTTTCCCTCATTTTTTAAAAAATGGGTTTTGCCACAGAATTTAATCTGTATGCAGTGCTGCCCAATGCAGCTTGGATGTAAAATACTGCCTAGTTCCTGTATTTGCATTTCAAAAATACATTGCAGTGAACTGCTGAAAAAAAAAAAAAACCACACAACTGCTGCAAGTCCTGGTGAGAAGTACAAACATAAGCTGTGTATTCTTTTATTCTACCATGTATCAGAAATTCCACTCACATTAGTAAAATTACTGTGATATAAATGCAATGGTAAAGCAGAACTGAGTTCTGATTTTTCCCTTCAAATCTCTTATACTGACACCATGGAAGTAAAGACTCCAATTTTTGTAAGCAAGATAAGATTAAAAGCAATTCATGAGTTTAATTTCAAGCAATCTAACTAAGGAAAGATAGAGATTTTAAGAATAAAAAAATATGTTCATTAGTGGGCTTTGTCACTGAAACACCATCAGTCACTAAAGTCCTTGAACTTAAAACTTAACCTTAAAACGTTCAATACTGCCTTTCTGTGGCCTCACATACTATGTCATCATTCATGTAAATACATCATTAGCACAGAAAAGTTGCAAATGATGACTAATACCATCTTAACTGCACACATGGTAGAAAGTTGCAAGTTACTAGGCATTAGAAGTGTAAGAGGTACCAACCACATGCTAGGTGATACAAATAAATTATATACAGAGATATAGAGACCTAAACTAACCATATTCATGATATTTCTGTATTGTATTACAGTCCAAAGAGTTGGTAACACAGCTGTCAGCCTACTTAATATGTATGCTATCATGTCAGTACTTCACAATTCCAAGTGCTTACTATAATTTTATGAAATACAAAAAAAGAAAACACAGGCAACGCTAGCAATGACCAAGAGTTCCGACTCATGCCTCAGAACTTTGAGTATCAGGGCATCACCGCAACTCATTCCAACTCTGCCAGACATGTATTTCTTACCTTTGAATCTTCATTGTTCACTCCCAGTTCCAGCAAAGCCCGAGGAGACTTCAGCTTTGCTTGCATGGACTCTGCCATTTGAAGATTAAGCTGCCATCCAATTGTTTCAAGCTATAAAACACAAATGCAGATTACAATCAGATGGTGCAGAGCCTCTCAGGGGTCAACTTTCAATATTATGCATGGTCTGTGTCAATGAACACAATATCAGGCTCTGCAAACGTTAAGCATTTTTATGTAATGCACATTCTGCAACTTCTCCTGGATTCCAAGACAGATTTGCTTCTCTCTTGCCAAATTTATCACTCAAACTGCCTGTGACCACCCAAAATAAAGTGACTTCATATGCTTCAGATCTGTTGGAACCAATCCACAACACACAACTAAAACAAGGTAGTTTCCCCTTCTTGTGGAAGTTTATCAGCAAAGCTGCAGATTCAATTTTATTTCATATTTATTTTTCTTTTAGGAAAAAGAAAAAGCTACCAGTAAATGGTAAACCAGCTAAAAATCATAATTTCTCAATCAACAGATCTACTCATGCGTGTTCTACCATATGCAGATGTTAATGACAAAAATAATTCTGTTCTGCTTTTTAAATTGTTAGTACTGAAAAGCCAAAAACCAGTAAAGCATGTCAGCAACAGTGTTTTTAATAGAAAGCTACAAAAAAAAAATTTTTTTTTAAATTGCTTTTTAATCCATTAATCTAAAATGATACTCAAACATTATCAAGCTACACCTCATGCATAAATGAAACATTCAAGAACAGAGCTACAAGTCACAGAATCACAGAATTGCTAGGGTTGGAAAGGACCTCTGGAGACCATCTAGTCCAAGTCTTCCATGAAATAACCTACCAGGCCTTCTCAAATAAAGAAAAGCAGAAAACCAAAGTCTTGCCATCTGACAAGTTAATTGGCAAGCTCCTTTTAATCTTGTGTCTCCCCTCTAGTAGTAAAGATCATGGCTGACTTGGTAAAAGTGAAAGCATGCCACATCTCAGTTAATCTCTTACCAGTCCAACAATTCAGCTAAAATCATCAACAGCATAAAGCCATCCCAGAGGCACTGTACTCTGAACAGCAGAGAAGCCAATACATGCCCTACATCCTACAGTGACAGTAATTTCTAGATGAAAAGATAGGAAACAAAAAGAGTGGAAGAAACATCTTCCATTTGCACAGCTCAAAGAGAATTTTCAAAATTTATCGCAGCTATGCTGTTTATATTTATACATGAATGTATGTTATAATGCATTTCTTTGTATAACTGCATCAACATTAAGCCAGTTATGTAAAAAACGCTGAAAGCCATACAACTACACATACCAAAAGGAAAATTACGTGCCATGACCTTCAATCACCCCTTCAAGTCCAAGATGGTTAAGGTGTTTAGCCAAGGCCAAAGTTAATGTCAAGACATTTCTCAGTCTCAGGCTGACTTTGTATCATATATGAATTAGACAACAAGAACAACTTCACCAGGTCAGCCTGCAGTCTGCAAGCTGCTCTGCAATCAATGCCCCTATTCAGGCTTCATTCTGTCATAAAAATAAGGAAACATATTAATCAGGTCAATGAAACCATGCTTGCAACACAAACAGACACAGCTACAATGCTGTAAAGGTGGTCTAGCTCATTCTGTGGTAGGCGTAGCTCTAGTATGTCCACAGCCAATGAACTAAGGATGCTTTAAAAGGCAAGTTTTATAAATTCTAAAAGCAGATTTATTTTTAATCATAATTCTCTGGTTTGATTTCCTCTAAATAAAAGGCCATTGCCCAACCCAAAAGTACAGCACAGTCCAAATTAGATTCCATGGATGTGCTCAAGTAAGCCACAATAATAGACAAGTCTGCTAATCCCCTGTGCTGGCCAGCATCTCAAATCCTTCATCAAATTATACCAGAATCACAGCTGGAAAATGTTTTTTTTTCTCCATGAACTTCAATAAAATCAAATAAAGAAATTACCACTGGTTCTCTAAGGAGCACAAAGATCTCAGCATCCTGCCTTACTAGGTTTCGGTCAAGAAAGAAGAACCCTATCAAAAGTGACAATGGTCAACAGAGAAGAACCCAAATGCTGACATATGGGCTAGCGGCAGGAGCATCCCAAAGAGGGCAACAGGAAACAATACCATCTATTTTGATAAAACATCTAATCACTAAGGTCAAGCATGAAGACAGTGAGCAAGCTCTGGACTACGATGGCTCTTCATACCACAGTCACTAAGGTTCAAGCCCTGCACTCTCTAATTTAGAAATTACTTTCTATCAGTTACTTAAACAGTTTATTATAGTAATACAGAAACCAAGCCTTAATCAGGCTAGCAGCTTATCCAGGGTTATAAAACAATGCCACTAGAGACAAGAACAGTATCCCAGGAAGCCTAACTTTCAAAGATTTTTCTAAAGCTCTCAAACAGTGTACTGTATGTAGCATAAAAAACAAACCATCAAAAGTAAAGAAATTCAAATTTATGACTTCTATTTCACTTTTAATACACATCTATCCAGGAATATTGTAAAGGACTCAAAACAAATACTATATATGTGGCAGCATAGCAGCCTGAGTTTATAGCTGAACAGCTGCCATAACTCTTTTTCTACATGGCTTTACCTTAAAATGAGTTTGTTTTCCTGTACAATTCATGTGTTGTTTCTGTTTTAAATATAGTTGTATGAGAACAAGTTTTGATTAACAAACAACATGCTTCCTGAGGCTTCCAAATGGTCTGACTATTAATTTTCTTGAAAGAAAAATGTATCATGTATTTTGCTACAGTCGTGTTTAGTTAAAAGACATTCAACATCCTGAAATATCAATTACCTTTTGAGAGTGGTGACATGTTTCTGCACGGCATTTGTGTCAAGGCATAGCATTTGGTAGCCACGAAGTGGTACATATTTTAGAGCCTATTTTTTCAGAAATGAAAGTACTAAAAAATTATTTTTACTTCTAATATAAAACTTGTTACAGAAAACAAATGTTGGGAGAGACTATATGGTGCCAGAATCCGCGAATGTATTACCTTAGAGAGGGTAGAGGGGAATGTATTTCTCCATAACTAGCATGAAAATAAAGCCATGGTTTTAGTTACTGTCTTCGCTTCATTTTTACAGTTTCTTATCAGTAGCTTAGAAATATGCAAGCGACCTTGCCACTACAACAATAAACACCTCTGAAAACGTACTATTTAGCACTGCAAGTTGTCACTGGTATGTCTGGCACTTACTTAACCTCAGGGTTACGTTTAGAAAACAAAAAAACAGGTACAAGCAAGGACAGGGAAAACATAAATGCTAAATAAAACCAATATTAAGAACACATGAGAATGCTTCAGATCTGCTCCATGAACCCTATGGCAAATGATTCAGGGCAACAAAATGTGAGGAAGCTTTCAACAGCCCCAGTCAGCCTCAGTTCCCATACCCATTTTGCTCCACTCAGGCTTCTGAAGAGGATATCGTGACAGCTGGAGGTAACAGGCATGCAAGAATAAACGCGCTTCTCCCTTCCAGCACTCACCCAATATTCAGCCATAGAAAAGGTAAGGTGCTATACCTACTAAACCATCCCTATATCCCCTACAAACATAGTGCTTCCCAGTGGCCATCCATGCTTGTCCCAGGGAAAGATCCATGCTACAGAGCTGCCATGTCCCCTAATTTGACAGACTCTGACTCTTTACTTGCAGGTCACTAACACCTTTACATGTACATAAATACACCATCTCTGGTCTGTGACATCCACAGCCATTTTCCTCCAGTGTAAAACATAGGTGCTTCCAACTCATGCCCACTGTCCTGTCCACCAGACTGCTTTTCATACTAAATAGTAGAGCATAATACTTTGTGTATTAGGACAAGATTATCAGCAATCTAACATAACTGTACTAAATTTTTTGTGTCAAAGACCCCTCTGCAAAAAGCCTATATACCCTTCATGTCAAGTCAGCTTTCACAGCTTATCTGATAGGAACTTTAAGCATGATCTCCAATCAAATGAAGGATTTCACACAGCCTAAATTAACTTCCACCATTTCTCTCATCACTTACAGCCCATTATGGTTTTACATACTATTGTCTCTTTCTCACGTATTTTCACCACAGTTCCTTAATTTCACTTTTGGCTTTCCATAAACATTATTACAAATTAAACCAAATTGAGAAGAAACTCAAGAATTCAGATAAATGTGGCAAGTTTCGGTATTCTGTATTAGTTGTCAAAAAAAAAAAAATCAAAATTCTTCTCCATCAACTATGTAAAGATATTTATCTTATACTCTTCAATAAGAAATCAAATACATGTTCTTTGGCAAAGGAATTCAGGCTAAGAAAGTCAAGGAGAAGACAATTAACTTAGCTATATAAGAACCACTCTCTCAGTCTCAAAAAGCAAGGACTACAGTTTGAAAGTGAAGGCAGACAGGATGTCCAGAACATGCATGTTGAAGGGCTCCAACCCAAAGGACCGAAAACAGAGCTAAAGTAACTGAGTAACTCAAACCTTGGGG
>NW_009943512.1:0-9925 GCF_000696875.1 Nestor notabilis
CTTCGGCATCTCCTTCTTGAGCCCAGCTGGTTGTTCACCCCCAGGGCTGAACATCGGGGTTGTGACAGTGAAAGGAGCACTGCAGTTTCAGGATGGGACTCACTGCTCCTCCCTGGGCCCCCATGTCCATAGTTAATTGGATCAGTCTGTGGTGCTGCTAGGCCAGCAGGTCCATGTGGTGGGGGGCTGCTGGGATGGGGAGTGAGGGCACATCCCTGACCCTGCTGTCTTTCAGGAGAGGAAGCTGTGCGCCCACCCTCGAATCGAGATCTACAAGGAGGACCGCATCTACTTTGTGTGTCCCCTCGCCCGCCAAGGGGACTTCTACGTGCCTGAAATGAAAGAACTGGAAAGGAAGAGCAGGGCTGCTGCAGCTGAGGCCGAGGATGCCCAGACAGACATCACAGGTACCTGTAGCTTGCACATGGGCTCTGTCTTGGATCAGTGTCAGCCCTTCCAAAGGTGGGGGTTCTGGTGTTCCTGGTGCTACTGCCTGGCTGGGCAGAGAGGGGTCAACCTGGCACCCAACCGCTGAGTCTCAGCACACCTCTTTCCTCACCCCAGGCTGACATAGGATCTTGTCCCTAAGGTGTTACACCACCTTGGGGAGTACCTGGGCACCCATTCACCCCATCAGGTGAAGGCCAAGCTGCAGCAAGCTGATGGCCCACTGTTGTCAGAGCAGACCTGGATCTCACAGCTTTTGGTTGCAGCTGGGCTTGTTTTTCTCCTTGTCACATACATCTTCCTTGATCTCATCTTCATCTGTTACATATTGGGATTGCAAAGAGCTTAAATACCAGGTTGCTGTAGCTGGTGGTGGAGTTGCCCGATAGCATCTGCTCAGCGAGATCTGTTGGAGTCTGGATGTATTCATACAGGAAGGGACCACAATGGCTGTAGGCGCAGAACAGCAGTGCTATAGTAACCCAAAATGCTAGTTGCTGTCACCAGCCCACGTGCTCACATGTCTGAGAGATGCGGGAGCCGGCTAGCCGAATGTTCCCAGGCCCTGGAATGGGGTGGGGGCAGACACCTCCTCCTGCCCCACCGGTCACCCACGCTTGTGTAACAGGCATGCAAAAAATGTGCCAGCTCTCCCTGCCTCCTGGGGAGTTTGGTCATTTGTTTTAGCACATCTTCAGGTTTGGGTTGCTTTAATTCTTAATCATGTGCAGCGTAAAAGCAAGTCTGGGAGTTGCTTTCTGGGAGCTCTGGAGTCCATTTAGTGCTGCAATGAAGAGTCTTAATTGGAGCAGTTTCCCAGCACTTTGAGGTCCCGTGTTTTCATGGTGCTCGCTCAGCTCTTTACCTTTTTGTCAGCCTTTCCCTGGGATGCCACTGCCAGCATGCCCATGGTGGGGGAGTGCCCTGCCCTGCTGGAAGAGGGGTGAGGAAGGTCTTCCCAGGTTTAGACAGCAAATGATAGTGGACTTTCTCATGTGGGAGACCCTGGGCTGGGCTCCCCAGCAGCAGCTCTGGGCCAGTTCCTCCACCATCCCTCCCAGTTACATAGATGAGCTTTTGTCAGTGCAGTATGATGCAGTGTCATCTGCTGAGTCTGCACAAAACCAGCTTAAAATAATAATAGCTGTGGGAGGTTGGCCTTGCCTCTGAGACTGAAGAGTTGAGCTTGGATATTGCACTGTGATCACAGTTCGTACTGGGCATAGCAACAGAACCGGGTCCTTGCTCCAGCCATTGGAGACGGCCAAGGACGCAGCAAGCCTTCAGGTTGCTTGTGCCACTCCTGCCTGAGGGTCTTCGGGGTCTCCACGATCTCCTGTGTCCCCATGATGTTGCAGTGCCCCAGGCTGGCACAACTGCTGTCAGCTGGGGAGAGTGGCACTGCGTGGGGAGGTCCTGGGCTTGCACAAAGGGAAACGGTGTCCAGTGAGTGTCCTTGTCCCACTGCTGCTGGCCTGCTGATGCTGGGGACTCAGTTGCCAGTGGTGCTGCCCCAGCCTCAGCGATCGAGTGATCGCTGGACTGTCCTGGTTAAGCAGCAGGGTCAAAGTCAGGAGGTGAGGTGGGAGAGTACAGCTCTCCATCTTGCCACCAAAGTCCTGTGTGGGTTTTCTGAGCCCTGGTGCAAGAGGAGAACCCGCTGGAGGGGGCAGCCGGTGGATCCCCCCTGCCCAGCTGCTTGCTGGAGACACCTTGAAGGAGAAGCCTTGAAGATGATGCCTTATGGATTGAGACTGGTCCTCCCTTCTTATATATTTTTTGTGCTGGGATCTGTGCAAGCATTTCTGAGTTGGAGGAAGAGAATGCCACAATCTCTTTTCCCAACTTTTTTAGTCTCTTATTTGCTTACTCAAGGAACAAGCTCTGCTTAGCCACAGCATAATAGCCATAAGATCTTCATGACCCAGCAGATCCCAGGGTGTCTGTGACAGCTTCCAAGTTTCCTCCATCAGATGGAGGGTGGGCACTGCAATGTCCCCATCTGCTTCTCAGTGCGGTCCCCCGTCAACTCCAATTGCAGGATTTGGGTTATTTCTTGATCCACCTCAGCTCTGCCAGTGTTTAAAGTGGTCCTGCCCTGACAGAGGGTCAAGCAGTGCTAGGATGCTCCTGGGAAGGGGGAGTGGTCCCTGCTGTGGCACTCAGCTCCTCTGGCCATGCCTGATCTCTGCAAATCCAGACACGAGGCTCTGACTCCCTGCTGCCTTGCAGGGCAAATGAAAGGACTGGGGAGGTGCCGAACCCCTTTACTCTCCCAGAGGCAGCTGAGGATGCTTTACACACAGCAGCCTTAGGCCCTCACTGCTGATGTAGCAGCAGCTGAAGCCAGCTTTTCCCCTACCACCACTCCAAATACTGAAAAAAGGCAGCACTGGGTGTATTATTTCAGAGTGATCATCGTATTTAGCAGTGCTCTGTGTGGACACAGTACTTTTCAGTCATGGCTCACGAAACTCCCTGCCAGCAGCTGTATTATGATTTCCTTGAAAGAAAGACTTCAGGGGTTCTCGGTGGAAGGCACTGCTGTTTCTCCTTGCCTGTCGTTGTGGCTGGTGCCAAACTGTACCTATATCGGATGTATAAGGAAGGCTTGGATTTGTTTTCTTGAGCCTCCTGACCTTGGAGTGCATCTCTGCATTCTGGCTGTCACCTGCTGTCCTTGCTCCTGAGCTTACTCTCTGAGGTGTGGGTGCCTGTGGCTCTGAGCAAAGCCAGTGGCCACAAAGGCTGCAGGACATGGTCCAGGATCTCTCCTTTCTGCCGTGCACAGAGTAGGGTGCTGGCAGCTCCACTGAGGACAGAAACACTCAGCACACAAGGAAAGGGCCAGGGGCTGCAGCTGCCTCCGTGCCAATTCCATCCCTTCTTTGCCATCATCAGATTCATCAGGAAGACGGGAAGCATTTTTGGAAGGCAGCTGATGGGTCTCCAGGGGGGCAGTGTCAATCATGATTAGTTGTTTTGTACTTAATTATTTTCTGGGGCTCTGGCACCAGCACAGGCTCAGCACACCCTCACTCCCGGCTCATGCTTAGGACTCTGCTCTCCAGAATGACCCCACTGCAGTGCATGGAAGGTGAAAGCAAACAAAAGCAGCCTCTCAACACGGGCTTGCTGGCATGAACACAGATGGTTTCTAAGCACATGGCTCTGCCTACAGTCTCAGGTGCTCATTTTCCTGGAGCTGAGTCTGTCCAGCAGCGTTTGGGTGCAACCAGTGGCATCACCCACTGAGTCCCAGTGCCATGGGGGACATCTTCCCTGATGTGCTCTGTCTCATCCCCACTTCTGTCCTCCGAAAAGCCCTGCCTGTTCTGCTTGCCTGTACATCCCGAGGAGGGGCTCAGTATGAAGCTCCTGCTGTGCCTTCCTGCTTCTGTGCCTGCCCCAGCCCCTCTCCTGATGGCTTATGTGTGAGATTCAGCAAGCACAGAGGAGCTGTTCCCCTCCTGGCAGCACACTGATCTATTATTTAGTGGCAGAGGAGATTAATATTTGATTGAACAGGGGGTAAGAAAGAGCCTGTGCACCAAGAGGGTAGTGACGCTTGGGCATCGCCATCATGCTGGGACAATGCAGTCCTCCTTCCCAGGGGGATCCAGGGATGCCTGTACCTGGGATGCCACAGGGCTGAGCTGCTTACAGGGGCCAGCTCCCTGCCTGGCTTGTTAGCAGCATGGGGTGAGTGATTCTTGTTGCACCCACCCATGGCTGCTCTTTTGGTGTTGGTTGCTTGGCTTCTCTTCTTCCTAGGAGGTCCTGGCCTTTGAGAGGCTCCTCAACACCTCTGCAGGACCACATCTCAGGCCGTGCCTCTTTTTCCCAATTAAAACTTTCCAGGTTCCACACTCCTGCTGAGTGAAGGTGAAGTGGGATGGCTACACTGTCTTTGGGAGAGCAGAGCAGGGAGGGGGTTCCACAGGATGCTGGCACCTCACTGCACACCAAAGGGGAGAGCCACACTGGATCTGGGTGCTGGGCTGGCTCCTGGTGCAAGGCCCAGCCTTAGGAAGAGGGATGCAGGGGGTGGGCAGCAGCTTGCTGGTGGACCAAGCAAGGTGCCTGGAGCAGGATGGAGAAGTGGGTGCAATGGCTGCTGGAAATCTCTGTGCCCAGGACATGAGAGCTGAACCCTTGCTTATCCACAAGGCACCTTCCAGTGAAGCTCTGGTTGCCTTCTTGGAGCCCCACCATTATTCTTGGCCAGGCTGGGTGGCTGTGCTAGAGCCAGCCTTGTCCTGCATGGAGGAGAGTGAGGCTGCTGAAATGGGCACATTTGCCAGCTGAGGCTGCTCGAACACGATCAGAAGTGACAGAGCAGTGAAAAAGTGCTGGCTGAAAGGAAACAGGACTCGATTTATCGTCGCCCTTGGAGCAAGGGAGAGGGAGGTGGCTGCAGTGGTGAGTACAGTAGTGCTTTTCTGCAGTGGTAGATCAAAGCAGTGTGCAGGTCAGCTCCATCCCTGTCTTTTGCTTCCTGAGCTGCTGCTGCTCCTCTCAGGAGCATCTTTGCTTTGTGTCATGGGGTTATGTGACAGCTTCCCAGCTGAAGTGGTCCCCAGGGTGACAAGGGAGGGTGATGGACAGGCAGGGTAGAGCTTGGCTGGTCAGAGTTACTCTTCTCCCAGGTTTCAGAGGTTCGCAAGATGACCGTGAATGATGTGAGCTGTCATGAAGCCATGGTGGAAATGTGCCTGTGCCACCTCAGGCCACCAATTTGGCCAAATTTGATCTTTTTTTTTTTTTTCTTTTTTGAGATCACTGCTAGGCACCTTGCAAACCTTTAGTTGGCTTCAAGGCTTGGGTACCACATGCTCCCCTCTATCCCCTGCAGCTCTCTGCCTTCCCAGAGGCTCCCTGCTGACCCACTGCCCTGCCGAGGTCCTGCTGGGTGGGGCAGCATCTCCCACTTCTCTGCCACCCATCCAGTGGCCACCATCCCTTTCAGCAAGTACTTTGCCAGCAGTGTGCAGAACATCCTTTTTAACTTAGAGTAAATGTAGTTTCCATGTCAAGATGCTCCCTGATGCTGCAGCAAAGGTGGTGCATATCAGCGGGTGATGGGTCTTTTCTCCTTTTTTGGGGGGGGTCACCAGGCGTCACTTGGGTGGGTGGCCCTGGACTTGGCTTGTGCCAGCTGCTGAAGGGGTTGCATGCCATGGCCAAGGAGAGGGTGCTCCCCTCAGGGTGTTCACCAGGTGGGATAAAGCTGATAGGCCATCCAGGCAGGATGAAGCAGTGAGTATGCTGAGTCTGTGGGTCTTTCCCAGCTGCTCCTTGTCCTGCTACCACTGCTCAGTCCTCTCCAAATGGCTGTCACTCAGCCAGCAGGACTGTGGGATGGTGCCACTCAGAAGACTGCCATTTACCAGCAGTTCTGCTGGCAGCTGCCCAGGCCAGGAAGAAAAACAGCAAGAAAAGGGATTTAAGGGTGTTTGGAAGGAAAGGTCCCTCCCTGGTGGGTCTTCTCCTAGAGATGGAGATGTCTGCAAGGAGCCCTGTGCCAGTGTCTGGGGATGGAGCCATGCTGGCAGGAGCCCCTGTGGAGGAATCACCTCTCCTGGGAGGAATCACCTCTCCTGTCTCACTTCGGTCATGACCATCCTCTTTGCCACCTCCTGACCCCAGTGGTGGCAAGCTGAGGTCCTCCACCAGTGCTGCTGCCAACCAGCACTCCTCATTTCCCTCCTGGTTCAGGGCATGATCCTCAGGAGGGACGTCCAGCCTGGCATGGATGAAGCCCCAGCGGAAGTAGAGAAGCCCAGCATATGCTTCCCAATGGTGCGAGGCAGGCGGGGTGGAATGGGGAGGGCTGTGATGAAGGAGGCCACCCAGTGTTTACTGCCACTGTCGTAATTAACAACATGGATCTATGATGTCATAATTAGTGATGTGAATCTGTGATGTCATCATTACAGTGAATGTTTTACAGGAGGGTTTGTCTCCCAGCTGGTTGCTCTAGCAACAGCACCGAGCTGCTGGTCTCAATCTGACTTGCATATCGTGTTGTCAACTCCTTAATTGTGTTGTCGATGGAGCTAACAAGGCCGGGAGCCAGGGAATGGGGCAGTGGGCTGAGGGCTTTTCCCAGGTAGGCAGGGGCAGCCCCCAGAGGGTCTTGGCCATGAGAGGGGCTGTGGCTGGCAGCTGGCTGATGTGGGGAAGTGCTGAGGGTGCGGGGAAGGCTGCCTCCGAGTCCCACCTGCTGCTGTCCTGCCAGCCTCCACAGTGCTGCAGAAGCTGGTGAGCACACGGGGAGCAGGAGTAGGTTGTAGGGGCTGCTGAACGCAGCGTTAGGATGCCATGGCATGAGGCTGGATGTACACTGGCCTCTAATGACAGCACATCCAAGGACCTGCCCATGTGCCCACCATCCCCATGGGTGTTCAAGCAGTGCTGCAGCTCCCCATTACCCTCACAGCACAGCATCCCACTCCTTGCTTTGCTCCTGCTGCTGTGACAGGGGCAGGGTTGTCCCTCAGCTCCCAGGCTGGGCATTCTCCCTGAGGAAGGGCTTGCCAGGTCCTCCATGTGTGCACAGAAAGCAGCAGTGGGGCTGCTGTAGGAGGTCAGGGGTTGCTGCTCAAGTCCAGCTCCTGCTCGTCTTAGTATGGTCACTTCTCAGAGGCCCAGGAAGTAACAAGAGGTGGGAGCTGGTCTCCACTGTGACCTGATGTCTTTGAGGTTTCTGGTGGTTTCAAAGGCTGTGTGTCACCCTATCCCAATCTCATCCTTCAACAACATTCACTCCCTCCCCTTCTTTCTCCATCCCAGGGGCCGACACCCTGAGTGAGGCGAGCTCCATCAGCATAGAGGCCACAACTGACAGCAGAGACACCTCAGTGGCCACCTCCATCCTGCTGCCATTCCCAGCCAGCCGTGGCCGGGAGGAGGCAGACAACCGCAGCGAGCACAGCTACAGTGAGTCAGGAGCCAGTGGCTCCTCCTTTGAGGAGCTGGACCTGGAGGTCACCGTGGACGGAGAGGGAGCCCCAGGCCTGCTGCCTGACACGGGCTACATGGGCAACCAGGAGGTCACAGACAAGTGGACCAAGGAGCCCATTGCTGCTGAGAGAGGAGAAGAGTGATGCGGAGACCTGGCTGCCTTGCTTCCCACTGGGGTCTGAGTTACTGGGAAACGATTGCCTTTCCCACCTCCTTCCTCTCCAGCCAAGAGATTTTGGTTGCTGATTCCCGCCGAGACCCGCTCTCCCTCTTTGCAGAAAGGGTGTTTGGCTGTTTCAGGGATACTGGGAGGTGGGAGGGGTCTCCTGCAGCACCTGGTGGTACAGGGTAGGTGCAGGCTGGGGGTGCAGTGAAATGCATTTGCCGTTTGTGTGTCTCTAGATGGGTTGCATATTCCTTGCAGGAGCTCCGGGGGGTGGTGGTGGATGGCAGAGTTGTCCCCCCCCATCTCTGCTGGTGCCCCTCTCACCCACAGCTTCTCTCTGCCGCACTGCCACACCAGTTTTCTAGCACCAAAGAGCCGTGAGTAGGATTGGTTGGGTTTGTTCCCCTTTTCTCTTCCCCTTTGCTGAAAAATGGAAATATCCTGTGTAAACCTGGTCTTCCTGGCACTGCCACGGGCGCTTTTGGGGTCTGTAATAAAGTGGATGCTTTTCCTCACTGGTGGCCGGTGGCGTTGCTGACTGCCTCTTGGCCCATCGTGGTGGGGAGCAGGCTGTGGGTGGAGGCTGTGGTGGGCTGCACCCCACATCCCCCAGCTGAGCTGGGGAGCATCCCAAGGGCCCTGCATCCCATGAGCAGGCATGCTCACACTTGCTCCATGCCTGGGGCCACAGGGACTGTCCCCAGCTTCTGCAAGCTGCAGGGTGAGCAGGGAAGGGTCCCAGTGATGAGTTGGGCTGGGCTTGAGGGAGGTCGCATCCCTGCTCCTCTTGAGAACCTGATGAAAGGAAAGCCAGTAAAGCCAGGTCTTGGGCTGCTGGTGGGTCTGGCACCACTGTACTTTTCCTGCTTGTGCAATGCCTCCCTGGCATCCCATCTGTCTGGTCCTGCCACCATGGGTTGCAGACAGGGAGGGCTGCCCAGGCTGGTCCCAGGTCCCTGTCCTACATCTGGAGACAAAGGAGGAGCCTGGACATCACCCTCACAGTTCCCTGCAGCAATGCCAGGTGCCAGAGCACTTCACCAGGCTGGCAGAGCTCAACTGCTGCCCAAGGAACCCTGATGCCTCTGGCAACCCAGGGCTTGTTTCCTGCAGTCAGATGTGTTGGCCCAAAATCAGGACTTAGGCTGGTGGTTCTGGGGACAGGTGAGGCCTGGCTGTCCCTCCGTGATGGGGACATGTCCTCCCTGGCTTGGGAAAGTCATGATTAGTCCTCAGCCAGTGATTGACATTAAATTGTTCATAAATATTTTGTGCTCTGAGTGATAAAATATTAAACTCTTCCAGCCCACATGGAAAAATATTGCTCTTCACAGTGTTTATCTTTGTTGCCAGTTATTACAAAACTGCCAAGCCCCCTGAAATATTTATGCCTGGCTGAGGCTCCAGGGGGTTGGAGCCAGGCAGTGGATCCTAATGCCACTTGTCCCCTAATCCCACCAAAGATGGCGGCCAGGGAGGCTTTGCCATCATCCTTCCTTAGCAGCCAAGAGGATGCAGCCAGTGATGGGGCTCATGCCATGTTCCATCTGCCAGGGGACAAGGGACGGTGGCAGTGCGGCATCCTTCATCATGGCATGTCTCCAGCCCTGCCTGGCTCACTGTCCTGCCCTGGGCAGTGGTGATGAGGTCCCCCAACCTGGGCATCCTCCTCTCCCCAGTGCCCCACTCCATCTGTGCTAACAGTCTTGAAAGGAGATAGGATGGTGGGGTCTGGGTTCCTGGTGCCGAGGGACCTGGGGGACCTTGTCAGAAATCAGGACTGCTGGAAGGGGCAGGTTGGGTCTGACTCTTCCTGCCATGACGTAACCCTCAGCCTGCAAGCACAGCAGGTCACAGTGGGGAAACTGAGGCACGGGGTGGTGCCCCAGAGGCACCCCTGGCCCCTGCCTATCCCTGTGGGTCCTGTGTCATCGCCTGTCCCATTCTTGTCCCTGAGTCAGGAGCTTTCTGGGACAGCTGGGACTCCAGCACGGGACCAGTGGGGACACAGCATGGTGGGATCCTGGGCAGCCAAATGGCTCCAGAGAAGGTTTGGGCAAGTGGTGGAGACCTGAAACACTTAATCCAGCCCCTGCCCCTGTCTTCAGATTGTGCAGCTTGGTGCTTGGGCCGATGGTGAGTGCCTGGGGACTGTGAGGAGTGCAGGTGGGCAATGGGGTGATGCTGGGGCTTGAGGAGACTACAAGGGCTTTGGGGAACGGGGGCAGGGTGGGGGAGTCTGTGTCAGGCAGGAGGAACAGCCTCAGGGGCATCAGGGAGTGGCTGTGGAGCAGGAGCCAAGCTGGGACCCCTCTTGCTGGGCAGAGACTGAACTGGGCAAGCAGG
>NW_009943513.1:0-2507 GCF_000696875.1 Nestor notabilis
TTTAACCTTTGCCTCCAGGTCCCTCAGCTGCTTCTTCACCTTGGCCAGGGAGGCTTCGTCCTTTGACTCCTGGGAGGAGATGTCCTGCAGCTCAGCCTCCAGTGCCTCTGCCTTCTGTGTCAGCCCTGCGATGTCTGAGTCCTTGTCCTGCAGAGAGAGGGGGCCATCATGAGCCCAGAACACCCACCAGTTGGGTGACCGTGGAGAAGACATGGGGCCACTCACCTCCAGCAGCTGCTTGAGGCCAAAGACCTCAGCCACCAGCACGTCCTTCTCGCGGCTCAACTTCTCCCTCTGCAGCCTCTCCCGCTGTGCCTCCTCGTGCGCCTGTGAGAGCTCGCTATCAAACCTGCGTGGGGACAGGGGAACAGGCACTCAGCACCCTGCCACGGGCACCAGGAACAGGTCCCCAGCCCTGTGCCACCAGCACTGCACCGAGCATCCCCATCACACACCAGCAGGCACTAAGAAGGGCGGCGTGTCGCTGGCTGCTCATTTGAAACATGCTGTTGATGAGCTTTTAATTGCCAGCACAGTGGCATGGAGTCACTTGGAGAAACTCCTCCCAACGCCTTCACTCAGTGGCTAATGGAGAGTGCAGCACCCACAGCGGGGCTGGTATGTGCTGATGAGGACGCTCTCCTATGCGATAGGCATCTGGGGTCACTGCACCCTTCCAAGCAGGATGTGGAGGGGCTACAGGACATGGAGGGGCTGCAATGCACAGGGGGTCTCCAGCAGAGATGGGCTCTTGAGGCAGCTCAACTCCGCAAGATGCAGCCCAGTGCCAAACCCATAGGGGACACGAGTCCCAGTGGGAGACTGTTCCTGGGGTAGCCTCTCCCAGCGCCCCTGGGATGGGATCAGTGGGGTTTGTTCTGAAATCGCTGCCTTTGGGGCTTGGAAAACAACCCTGTGTTTGAGTTTGTGACCTGCGTTAAACACCTCGGCAGCTAATCCCTGTTTTTGCTCGCGCTGGGTAATAAACAGCTGCATTAACACAGGCTCCAATCCGCGGAAATTGAAATTAATTAGATTGGATTCTCTCGCTGTATTTGTGTGTGTGATCATTACCATAATGAGATGAAAGCGTCCCTGCTGCTTAATAACGTTAGCAAACTTCGGGGCTGGGAGAGGGGACAGGATGAGAGCAAACACTGAGCACAGCCATGAAGCATGAGCAGCCTCCACCAAGGGGCATGGCCCCACACATGGGGATCACTCAGCTCTGAGCCCCCCAAAAGGGTGTCTGAGTCATCCCCCACCATAACACACCCGACCCAGGCAGCTCCATCCTGCTGGAGACACCTCAGCCAAGCAGGAGCTGGTGGAGTGCCCAAATCCCTGCTAAAATGGTAATGCCACTCTGCAAGAGGCTCATTGCATGGTGAGGATGCCATCCCCGCTGCGTCCCCTGCACTGCCAGCACATGGTCCCCACCTCCGCTGCTTCTTCTCCAGGTCATGGTTCCGTCCTTGCTGGCCCTCGAGGTGCAGTTTGGTGTCCTGCAGCTCTGCAGCCAGGCGCTGGCACTTCTTCTTCAGCTGCTGCAGCACCCGCTGGCTCTCCTCGCTGTCTGCCTGCAGGTCTGTCAGCTACGGGGAGCAGCAGGCAGGGTGGTGAGGGCTCCGGGAAGCCACCATGTCCCCACCGCCCTAGCCATGTGCTCTCTCAGCTCCAAGCAGGCTGCACATCCCCATACTAAGAGGACCAAGGGGTCCCTGGGGCTGAGCCCCACGCACCTTCCTCTCCAGCTGCCTCTTGCTCTGCTGCTCCACCTCCAGCTTGTCCTCCAGCTCCTGCTGCAGCCGTTTCTTGGTGAAGTCGATCTCCCGCCCCGCACGCTCGTATTTCAGCCGCCATTCGCCACCTGCATGGGGAAACTGGGTCACCAAGGGGCTGCATGGGGTGGTACAGGGCCACCATGGAGAGGGGGGCACGGTGCTGTGACCACAGGGCACCAGCGTGTGCCAGCAGCCAGCACTGGAGGCAGGACCGTACCAGAATCATCATCATCCAGCTCCCCATTAAGCTCAGCTGCCCGGATGAGCCGAGCCTCCATCACCTCCATCTCCATCGACTCCATCTGCTTCTTCAGAGCATCGTACTTAGCCTGGGAGGGTACATGGCCAGGGTGAGCACTGAGGGGGTGAAGGAGACACCGTGTGGCTGCGGAAAGGGACACTTACCTGCAAGTCCTTCATCTCCTTCTCAGCCCGCAGCCTCTCGGCTGTCTCGGCGTCCAGCAGCTGGGAAGCTGACTCTCCAGTGTTCCGCTCGTCCGTCAGCTCCGATGTCAGCTCTGTGATCTGGGGAGGGGGGGTGGAACGGGACCGTGGGCCAGGGCACAGCACTGCACACCCTCCCGGTGCCGGCGAGGACCTACCCTGCTCTCCAGGCGGTCGCTGTTGAGCCGCAGCTCGTTTCGCTCCTTCTCCACCTTCTCGAGCTTGCTCTTCAGCTGCTGGATCTCTTCCTGCAACAGAGTGGGTGGTGAGGGAGGGGGC
>NW_009943513.1:2585-2905 GCF_000696875.1 Nestor notabilis
CATTCCCCAACCCCGCTCCACCGCTGTGCTGACTCCAACCCCATAAATGGTGTTGAAACACCAGGCAGCCCCAGCAGATAGAGAGGGGTCCCTGCACCCCCTTGGGAGATAGGGTGGAGCAAACCCACCCATCGGCAGCTCAACAAAGGGTTTGGGTGCACCCAGCCCAGGTGGGGAGGGAGGGGGTCCACCGGGACGCCTGAGGACCACGGGCCAGCATCTTTCCCTCCCCTCCTCTGAACCCAGCACAGGCACCCATGAGGGTGAAAGCTGAGCCAGGCTCTGTGCTGGGCGGGATCGGCAGGGGCAGGAGTGTCTGG
>NW_009943513.1:3428-3672 GCF_000696875.1 Nestor notabilis
CTCAGTGAGCTGCACCTCAATGAGGGGCCGCACGGTTGTGAAGAGCTTCCACCAGGGCCAGTCCTTCACCCCCTTGTTCTTCTTGATGTTCTTCTGCACGCACCGGATGGCCAAATCCTGGATCTGTGCAGGGCATGGAATCACCACAGGGTACAGCGTCAGTGGGACAAAGCAGGATGGGTGCTCAGCATCCTGGCATGCTCCCCTTCATTAGCCTTTGGGCTAATTGCACCCAGCTCATGTC
>NW_009943514.1:0-1081 GCF_000696875.1 Nestor notabilis
GAAGTTTCAGGGCAAAATGAAACCAGATGAACTTCTCCAAAGGCATCTCCTGATCTGCTCCTCACGGGAAGTTTAGATCGGCTTCTAAAATAGTAATAAAAATATTAATATACTAACGGTGATAATAATGATGATCATAATAACAGCAAATGATGGGGAGGAAGGCTTTCCCACCCGAGATGCGGTGCAGGCTGCAGCCCAGGGGTCTGCCGGCAGGGGGTCGGGGGGCTCCAGGACAGCAGCGAGGTTTGCAGATCAGGTTTCTAGTTAGAGAGGGAGAAAATAAAAACCAACCCTTCCAGAACTCATTCATCTCTTCCCCCAACTCCACCTCCTTTAGTTTTGGTTTGTTTTTTTTTTTTCTAATTCACATTGAGCATACTTAATCAGTACCAGAATCTGCACAAGTCTGCTTTTCGGCTTTGGATCCACCAGAAATAGTGACGGATTCAAGCTGGGCTCACTTTCAGCTTCTGGGAGTGCCTCTGCCAGACACGCTGAGGCACAACGCCTGCGTCCCCGACGTACGCCTGCGAGGAAAAGGAGATGTTCCCAGCATTTCACTTGGCATGGCTGGGTGTGTGTGACACTAAGGGCAGTAGAAATCGGTGACAACCTGCTGCTCGGGGGTGCGACTGTGCCGTGCGTGTTCTAGGGCGGCTTCAGTGCCAAAACAGGATAGTGATGCAGCTAGGCGCACTGGAACACCCAGCAGGAGGGAGAGAAGTCTCTTCAACTACTTGTTTGAATTGATTCCTCCCTCTCTCTTTGCCCTCTCCTCCCTGTTTTTTTCGGTGCCTTCAGCCAGGTGACGTTTCTGGACGCAGGTTGTGTCCCTGCTGGGATGCTCCGCGGGCCTTGCTGTAAGGCAGTGATCTCCCCCGTGAGCTCCGTGTCCCTTGTGCCTCTGTAACGACAGCTCTGCTCCAGCCTGCTGGATTTTCATAGTTTTTTCCTTTTTTGTTTTTGTTTTTTATTTTTGTTTTATCTCATGCAGACGCCTCTCCAGCCGCCCTCGAGCAGCGGTACCTCTTCGACATCTCCAGCCTGCCCGACACGGAGGAGGTGACGGGTGCGGAGC
>NW_009943514.1:1351-1598 GCF_000696875.1 Nestor notabilis
CCGGCAGCTGGGGTTCAGCAAGCCCCGGCCGCAGCCTCACGAGAGAGCCCTGCTCGTGACCTTCTCCCACACCCAGAGGAAGGAGAACCTCTTCAAGGAGATCCGGGATAAGATCAAGGCTCTGGGCAGCCCCCCCTTCCTGGAGTCTACTGATCCCGGCCGGGAGGCGTTCCCCAAGCGGAGGAAGAGACGTACCACCATCGCCGCCCGGACTGGGGGCAGAGGCCACGGGAAGAAGGCGAAGACC
>NW_009943515.1:0-236 GCF_000696875.1 Nestor notabilis
CCTCATCGACAACTCCCTGCACCTCCACATCATCATCAAGCCCGTCTACCACTCCCTCATCAAGGTGAAGAAGTAACGAGGCAGAGATGGGTCCCGCTGCCGGACTCGTCCCAGCCCGATGGGGGACTTGTGCTTGGTTCTAGGTAGATGGAGGTCCCTGCGCCAGGACCCCGGGACTGTGCTCTCCACTCCCCATCCCAACCCAACTGTCCTCCTGCCACGGCCCACCCCCATGG
>NW_009943515.1:499-2026 GCF_000696875.1 Nestor notabilis
GGGGCAGGGGTTGGAGCTGGAGGAGCTTTAAGGTCCCTTCCAACACAAACCATGTCATGATTCTGTGATGACACTGGGAGCTCTCCAGCGCCGATGCAGGAGGTGAAACATGCAGCTCATGGGCACGTCCTGGCTCACAAACCCCAACAGGAGAGAGGATGGGGACAGGGACGGCCTGAGCTTCCTGTGATGCCACCCCTGTGGCACCGGCTCCCTCCACGCCTGGTAGTGAAGCCACGGCGCTGGCTCCGATTGTTGTTCTGGGTACCCGGCGGCAGCACCTTGGGCTCGGTGGCGAGCTGGGTGCGTGCCCAGGCTGGGGTGGGTGTTCTGGATGCCCACCCCTGCCCGAGCACCTCCATCCCTGCCTAATAAAAGAGGAAAACAATTGTGGGGCACGTGGGGACATCTTTGGGGGGTCACTGTCCTCATTTCCCTGCAGGGACACGTTGGGCTGTGCACAGCACTCACACCGCTCCCCAGCTCAGCACGTCTCCTTCTAATGCAGCCCCTCAGAAGGACAAACACCCATCCAGACACCCTGCACCCGGGTGGTCCCATGGGTATCTGATGGTGCTGCGTGGATGGCTGTGTCCTCTGGGTGCTGAGCACCCATGGGCCCTTCTGGAGGCTCTGCATGGCTCCAGTCCCTCCTTGTGGACTTGGGTGCCTGCCTGGTTCCCATCCCTGCTCCCTGCCCATTGCCCCCAGCTGGGTTGGCTCGGGGGATGCTGCGTGGTGCTGGGGCTGGCAGGATGGGTCCTTATCCTGCTGTCCTGACAGAGTCTGGCCGCTCTATGGCTGAGCGATGGGCTCAGCACCAGTGACTCCATCCATCCTTGCTGGAGGCCCTGGCACCACTGCTGGTGATGAGTGATGGGTGCTGCTCCTGCTTGGGGCTGGTGGGAGCTGGAGGGGGCTCGGGAAGGGGCACCCCCCTGGCACTCACCCCACTCGCGTGGGGCTTTGCATGGCTGGGGAAACACCTTCCCACCTCTCCTTACTGGGACAATTAGGGCTGGCCCTTAACAAGGCACTCGGCTGAGCTGCAAACCTGGTGCTCAGCAACTTCCCTGCCCCTTGGAGCTCCCAGCCTGGAGCTGGGGGGAACGGTGCCTGGTTAATGATTCACGGTGGGTAAGCAGAGGGTGTTTACCCAGCACAGATAATCCCAGCCCAGGCTCTGCAGGCTGCTCCCGCAGGGACAGCACCAGGCTGGGGCCACGGGGCTTTGCTCAGCATCACTCTGCAGCTCGGAAAGGGCACGGTGCTGCACCGGGACCCTGCTGCCACCACCAGGCCCCTGCTCTGCTCCTGGGGCTGGGGATGCTTTGCCATGGTCAGCAACTGGGTTTCTGGCCTGAGGAGGGGAGATGAAGAGTGAGAGGATGCCATTTCCCACCCTCTGCTCAACGTTCCTGTGACAAACCAGGAAATGTGACGTGGAAAACTCCTGTTTATTCACCCTGAATGAAAAACCAATACACCAGGAGGGTGAAGGGGCAGGGAGCATCCGTGCCCAGCATG
>NW_009943515.1:2137-2583 GCF_000696875.1 Nestor notabilis
CCTCCCCGCCGGCAGCCTCAGCCCCACATGAGCCAGGGAGCCACAACCCAAGCAAGGGGGGGAAACAACACAGAGCTGGAGCACACTGACCTTGGCAGCATCCTCCTTCTTCCCCTCCTCGGGCTGCTGGCTCTCTTCCTTGGGCTGCTGGCTCTCTTCCTCAGGCACCTGGATGTCTTCCTCAGGCAAAGCTGCCTCCTCAGTGTGGTCCTTAACCTAAAAGGCAGTGGCTGATCCCTATCCCCCACCCCGCAGCCGCGAGTCCCGGCTCCCCTTTGCCCGGTACCTTGCCGTGCAGCTGCTGGACCTCTGCCCGCGCCTTCCTCTGCAGCTCCGCTTGGATCACCTCTAGGAACTCCTTGCGGGTCCGGTCAAACACCTCCTGGGGATTCTCTGTTGGCGCCTCCTCTGTCTCTATGACCTGGCTCTCGGACCGGGGGCGCTCC
>NW_009943515.1:2684-3084 GCF_000696875.1 Nestor notabilis
TCTGTGCGCCGGGCGTGCCGGCACAGACGTGCCAGCGGTGCCAAGGTCTTTGCCGTGAGCCGGCACAGCGGCTCGGTGTGAACGTACGGCGTTGACCAGGTTCTTCTCGTTCCTCTGGAGGGTGCACAACACCGAGGAGATCTCCATCACGCTGACGGTGCCCAGCTTGGACCCGCAGCCAACTATGCAGCCGTTGTCCTGCACGCGCAGGCTGGACAGGGCCTCGTCGCAGACCTGGGGAGGGAGGATGGGATGGGATGCCCCACTGCGGGATGCAGGCAGGACGAGCTGCCCGAGGCAAATCCATGTGGTTGCCAATAACAGGAGCCTACGTGTGAAGTTTTGGGCACGCTGGGCTCCAGGCGCAGCTCAGGGCTGAGGGGAGAGCTGCTGCTTGATG
>NW_009943515.1:3124-4104 GCF_000696875.1 Nestor notabilis
CCTGCTCTGTGCAGGGCAGGGTGGCGGATCTGCCAAGGAGCCTGCTGCCAGGCTGGAGGGACCCGGAGCCGCTGGGGACCCAACCTTCAGGCTGAGGAAGGGGTCGCTCTGCTTGAAGAGGAAGTCCCAGATGTCCAGGGTCCCGTCTGACCTGGTGGTGAAGAACACAGCCGGCCTCACAGGGCTCCAGCACCCGTCCGTCAGGTAGGCGGAGTGGTACCTGCCGGCAGACACGGAGCAGTGGGGGTGGACTTGCTGCGGCCTGCACAGCTCCTTCAGCCACCTCTTTCAGTGCCCTCAACCACGACGGCACCGCTCTGCCTTGGTGTCCATCCCACCACCTCCTGCCTGACTTGATCAGAACAGACCCTGCTGGTCACCTGCCCCAAACAGGCTCTTCCACAACAAAAAAGGAAGACTTTTTGCAGGGCAAACACACACCGACACCTACTTGGTCCACATAATTGATGACTCCTTGGCATCCTCCGACCAGATTCGAGCTGTCCAGTCGCCGACCGTCAGGAAGATTTTGGGGTACAGGGGGTTCCTGGTCAGTGCATAGACAGGCCCATGGTGGCCACTGTAGGTGCAGGTGATCTTTTCAGCGGGTGTCTTGGCCTTGCGGTTGCAGAGGATGACGATGCCCTGCTCCGTGCCCACCATGAACTTGGTGGGCTGAGGGTGTGAGTAGGAGACAGAAGGTGTCAGCAGCTCATGGGACCCTGCAGCACAGGGGGCTGTGGGGCAGCAAAGGGCTCTGCTGTGCGAGCAAGGGGATCTGGGGAATTTAGGTATTGGAAGACTGGGATAGCAGCCTTCCAGAACCTAAAGGTATATAAGAAACCTGGAGAGGGGCTTTGGACAAGGACCTGTGGAGACAGGCGAAGGGGGAATGGCTTTAACCTGCCAGAGGGGAGATTGAGATGAGCTCTTGGGGAGAAGCTCTTCCCTGGGAGGGTGCTGAGGCGCTGGCACAGGGT
>NW_009943515.1:4151-5385 GCF_000696875.1 Nestor notabilis
AGGGGCTGGGAGCAACCTGCTCTAGTGGAAGGTGTCCCTGCCCGGGGCAGGGGTTGGAGCTGGATGATCTTAAGGTCCCTTCACACCCAAACCATTCTGGGATTCTGTGATTTGGAGACATGCCAGCGAGATCCCATGTTTTGGAAGCACATCAACTCCTAATCCTTCAAGGTGGGTGGGAAGATGCCACAGGCTGCAGCGCAGGGCTCTGGGTCACTCTGGGCAGCAGACACTTGTGCTGCAGCCCTGCATGCCTGCCCCTGGGGTCCGGGTGCTGCACTCACTCACCAGGGTGCTCTCGAACTCCAGCGTGACGGCACCCAGAGCTTGCTGCAGGATCCCCTTCCGGGAGATGTCCAAGACCAGCCTCTCCGTGGGCACGGACAGTTTGCGGATGTCCCACCACAGCACCTGCAGGGACGAGGAGCAGGACGGGGCTGCAGGGGCTGCTCCTGGCTCGGCTGTGGGCGCTGGGAGCTCCCCCGTGCCAGCCCTTGCTGCCAGCCTGGGGCCTGGCTCTCATGCTGCCGTGGCTGGAGAGGGGCAGGGGAAGCTCTTTTGGGCTGTCAGCGCCTGCCAGGGGGTCCCTGTGTGAGCTCCCTGCCCCTGCCCTTTACCTGCCCATCGGTGGAGGCTGAGAAGCAGTCGGTGCCCGTTTTGGACTGCAACCAGATGGTTCCATACACGGGGTCCCTGTGGCTGACCTCCACGGTGGACACCTCCACGGGCAGCTGCCCTTTCCTGGTGTCCCAGTAAGCTGGGAAGGAAAAGGAGATGTTAAGATCTGCACTATCTCTTGCCTGGCTCCTTTGCTTGCCATGTGTTTCCCAAGGAGATGCTGCCCCACTGCCCAAGCCAGAATGGGAGCAAACCTCACTGGGTGCTCCCCCCCACCCCCCCCCCTCAGAAAGAAAAAACACAATTGGCACCTTCAGCAAACTCCGACCTAGAGGGTGGTAACATCCTAAATAGCATTTCTTCAGCCCTCAGCTCTCTGTGGCAGATGCACGACAATCCCCAGAGGCAATAAATCCCCCCCGGCTCCCCCCTGCTCTGCACAAGGGGTTGTGCAGGGCCAGATGTGGTCTAAGCAGCCCCTTGTCAACTCTAAACAGTGCCTCTTGGACGCGATGATGCTAAAATCTCTCCTGTGTGACCTGATCCTTGCTCTGCTCCCCTCCTGCGCGCCCAAAGGGTGCTGGCTAAGGCAGGCAGGGTCCCCCTGGCCAAGTTT
>NW_009943515.1:5423-8260 GCF_000696875.1 Nestor notabilis
GTGGTCTGCGTGGCACCGAACCCCCCGCGCTCCCGCTTGCTCACTGCTCATTAGGTAACTGGAGGTGACAGAGGGCCGGGGTGAGGTCTGTCCCCTCGCCACCCCGCAGCGTGCAGCGCAGCCCTGCCACGCGTGCACTGCCAGCGCCGGCGGCTGCACAGCGAAATGAGTGCAATTAAACCACAGGGCTCGCCTGGCCGAGTAAACAGCAGAGCCATAAAGGAAGCTGGCAAAGAGCAGCCCTTTCCAGGCACTTGAGCAACAGCACAAGAACAACTCAGGGCATGAAATGATGGCAACTCTCCTGGGCTTTTGCCATGCAGTGACCCGGGGCTGAGGGTGAGCACGGCACATGTGCTGCTCCGCGTCTGCTCCTGCGGTCCCTGCCGGGCTCTGGCTGTGCCGCAGCAGTGTCACTGCCCCGAGTGCCTGCGAAGGGACCCAGGCAGTGTCCTCCCCTCTCCGGGTGCCTGCTCGGGGAAGCAGAGCCCCAGGGCTTCAGGCCCTGCTCGGGATATTCCCAGCTGCAGCACTAAGGACATGATGTCTTTGTGAGTGCAGCAGAGCTGGAACCAGGCTCTTGCTGAATTAAAATGAAGCCAGACCCTCTTTTAATACAGCTTCACTCTTAGATTAAGGGCATGTAGTGACAGGACAACGGGGAATGGCTTTAACCTGCCAGAGGGGAGATTGAGATGAGCTCTTGGGCAGAAGCTCTTCCCTGTGAGGGTGCTGAGGCGCTGGCACAGGGTGCCCAGAGAAGCTGTGGCTGCCCCATCCCTGGCAGTGTTCAAGGCCAGGTTGGACACAGGGGCTTGGAGCAACCTGCTCTAGTGGAAGGTGTCCCTGCCCGGGGCAGGGAGTTGGGACTGGATGAGCTTTAAGGTCCCTCCAACCCAAACCAGTCTGGGATTCACCTTCCTTACCCAGCTGCCCATTGTAGCATCCTCCCACCAGCACATACGAGTCTTTGGGGTTGTATTCCAGGGTCACAAGAGGTGATGGCGGCTTGAGAACCAGCTCGGGCTTGTTGGAGTTCTCTGCCAAGAAGGGATGAGTGAAGAGCAAAGTGCGGCCTGGAGGGCGAGCACCCACCTCTAAACCAGCCTCGTGCTACCGCATCTCGCTCCTCCACATCGGGCTGCATGAGGTGGCCATGTCACCAGGATGGCTCTGATGAGCCAGGGAAGGGAGGGACCCTGGTATCCCAACCCGTGGTACCCTGTCCCCTCTTCTTTGTGTTTTTCACCCCAAAATACAGCAGGTCTGAGAGTGCCTTTGCCAGAGCAGGACAACTCTCCCCCTGCCCTGTGCAGCCTCTGCCGTAATCAATCACAAGTGAACCACAGCAAGACAAGAACCACATCAGAGTGGGGCTCAGCTGCCTGCTGCGGTCCCAGGCTCTGTAGCTCACGCTGCAGTGGGATTTTAGTGGTTATTTCCCACCTGTTAGCCAGCTTTCAGGTCCCATTTCTCCCCTTCTCTGCATTGATCCGTGGTCAAAGCAGCCCCCGACCCCCTGTTCACCCCCTCCAGAGTGCTGTGAGGCTTCATTACGCTCTTTGAAGACACAAAGTGCTTCCGCAGCAGCAGCATTACCGACTGCTGAGTCTTCCCCTTACCAAGATCCCAGATGTACGAGTCAAGGCTCATGTCTGTCTTGTTTTGCTGGAACTCCAGGATGGAATAAGCCACTGCCAGTTTCTTGCTTGCATCGGGGCACCAGGAAAGGTGCGTGGCTGTCCTCTTGGCTGTGTTGGGGTCCCTTTTTGATAACAAGACATCAAATAAAGAGGTTAGTTTGCTCACAGCTTTGTCAGGCCCTGGGATGGCTGTGTCCCAAAGGAAGCTGGGGAGACAATTAAAACAAACTGCAGCTCATGAGCACTGAGTGCAGGAAATGAATCTCCCGAGGGTTGGGTGGAGGGAGAAGGACCGATGATTTAATGAAGTCTTTCCAGTTATATGTTTCTAAGAATCCAGTTATGTTACTGGAGCTGACTTCTAGAAATGACCTAAAGCCCCTGACATGGGAAAATAATCTCTGAGGCATAAAAGGAATTAATCAAATCCTGCCTAAAGCACTGTTGGAAGATGCTCAGAGCTGTGTCTGTCCCTGTACCTATCTCCAAAGTGCCTGAGCAGGGTGGAGAGGAACAGATTGAGTTTTGGAGCAGGGGGCTGCAGCAGGTCTCTCCATCCACAAACCCATCCATCACTATCCTAAGGCTGCTGGGTTTTCCACCTCTTTTGTCTCCAAAAGCAGTTTAATATGTAGTATGTGGAGAGCCCAGCTGGTTGTGCTACCTGATGGCATTGATGGTTTTTGCAGAGGGGGGTTCGATTTCCACCTCTATCATCTCCTCCTCATCAAAATACTCCTCATAGATGTCGATGGCGTTGTTCTGCTTGACGCAGTGCTCCATCAGCTATGGGGAAGCACAAGCAGAGGCTGTGGGGAGCTGCTAGGGCACGGGGACAGGCAGCGGGTGGGCAGGGGGGCTCTGGGAGCAGGAGCAGGGACACAGCCCGTCCTTACGGTGCCGAGCTGTGTGACGACGCTGATGTAGTGCTCATCCTTCTCCAGCTTCTTCCTGAAGCGCGCCGTCTGGTCCGCCTCGCGCGGGTTGATGTCTTTGGGCCAACCGCCCTCCACGTGGTTCACACCACGGGACTGCACCTTCACTCGGTCTGTGTTGACCTGGGGGTGACACAGAGGAAGCAGAGCAAAGGCTGAGCCCCAAAGGTGCAAAACCAGACCTAAACCATGCTATGGGAACACACCATCTCCCCTCATTTCCCATAGGAAGACAGGCTGAGAACACCGGGGCTGTTCA
>NW_009943516.1:0-6133 GCF_000696875.1 Nestor notabilis
GGGATCCTGGGGGGATACGGGGGGACATGGGGACGTCAGGACAACCCCCTGCCCGGCTGCAGGGTTGTGGTTTGGAGCCACCTCATTAAAGTTCAACCCTTTGGAGCTTTCCCGTTCTCTTGTCCCATTTTTCCCGGGCTGTTTCTTCCATGCCGGAGCTCTCGGCCGCGTTTGGCTGCCCCAGCACCCGAGGGAAGAGGAGGCCGTGGGATGGAGGCAGGAATGGGGTTCTCCCACCTCTTTGGAGTCAATTCCCTGCGCTCATGTGAGCGGTGCCGCAGGGACGGATGCTCTGCCCGGAGCCTGGAATCCGGCGCTTCCTCCGCTCCAGCTCATAATGGCTTTTCCTTAACTTCCCGGGTTTAGGCTCTGTAGATGCTCTTCCCAGCAGTGGGAAAGCGCAGCGCGGCTGCTGTGAGCGCACACGGGAGGAGTCTCTGCTCTAGATGGCAGCAGCCTCCTTCCCTTTCAGCCTGAGACATCCCTGAAACACCATCTCCCCTTCCCTCCTTCCCTTGGAAACCACCAGGGATGGAGCTTCTCCCTATATCCCATGTGAATGTCTCTGATTCCAGTGAACCTCCATGGAGAACCTGGCTCCACCTTCTCAATAAGCTTGATGGTGCTCAAGATGCTGTTAGGGGACACCAAGACTTCTCTTCAGGTTGAACAAGCCCCATCTCCTCAGTTTCTCCTCATGGAGAAGCTCCAGCTTCCAACCATGCTCCAGCCTCCAACCATCTTTGTGACTCTCCATTGAATTGACTCCTGTTCATAGAATCATGGAATAGTTTGGGTTGAAGGGACCTTAAAGCTCATCCTGGCAGGAGCCAGCGAGACAGCGATCTTGCCATGTTATTCCATGCTCACCTCATGGCTGAGATGCTGAACACGCATCGGTCACAGTCACTGGTGAAAACATGCATCATCTTGGAGCTTGTTTGGGATCAGCAAGGCTGAGTCTCAGCTCTTTCCCAGTATTAAGCCACGTCGATGTCCTGTTGCTTCCCTTGGGAACAGCCCAAGGTCTCCATCACCCAGCCTGGAGACAGCTCTTACCCGCTTGTGACCCCCAGATCCCTCTTGCACCCTTCAGGCTTGCCCATCTCTGAGGTTGGTCTCAGCATTAGCTGCTCCCTAAAACCTTATTCTATGCCTCCAAATCCTTCTGGATGCCTTCCTGCTGTGGCCTCAGCTTCCTTAAATGCTCCGTTTGGACCTTGCTCATCTACCCAAGAGCAGCCTTTCTTGTTTCAACCGGGTCAGGGAGGTTTCTACCTGTAAGTCTGCCCCACAAACCCTTCTTGCCCTGGCACCGAGTGCTTGGACAGACTCAGCAGAGCTGGGATGACACCACGGAAGTCGTCTCCAAATTTCTGCTGGGCAATTGGCAGCAGGTCGGTGTGAGAAGAGCCTGGGTGGAGGGAATGGAGCTGGAGCTGATTCTACCTGTTTTGGCACAGGATAACTCACTGGCGCTTGCTGACACCGCTCGTTGCTGTCAGGTATGTGCACGCAGCATGGAATTCCTGGAGGAGGTGTTGGGAATGGGGGAGGGGGTTGCAGGTTCCTCACCCAGGACAAGCAGATCCATGTGGTGTGAGTTGGAGGGAAGGGATGGGATCCAGAGGGACCTGGACCCGCTGCAGAGGTGCCAACGCCAACCTCATGGAGCTCAGCAAGTTCCTGCATATGGGTCAGGGCAACCCCAGGCACAGACACAGGTTGGGTGCAGAATGGATGGAGGCATCCTGAGGAGAAGGACTTGGGGGTGTTGGGTGAGGAGAAGCTCCCCATGGATTGTAAACATCCCCTGTTGTGTTCCTTTGCTGACTGGGAGGAAATAACCCTCCTGCATTAAAACCCCATCCACCAGATGAGACTTGAGACCTGGTGGGAGATCAGCCACCAGGTCCCCCAGGTCTGTGCCAGCATGGGTCTGTCGAGGAGCTCAGCTCCAGGGTGCTTGCTTGGCTTTGTGACAGGCCACAAGAGCACAATCAACACAGAGAAGAAGTTGGGCTGAGCCTGACACCTGCCAAGAAGTGATGCAGAAGAGAGCAGCGTGTGCATCCCTTCACCAGCAACAGGGCGAGAGCAGCGCTGAGGTTGCGGAAGGCACCCAGAGGGGTTGGCATCACCCTCGGTGCCTGCTGCAGCGCAGACGTGCCCGGGCAGCCGGCAGGGAGAGCAACGGGCACTTCAGGACATGAGTCAGCTCGTGTGAGGTGAAGATCTCCGCCAGCTCCCGAGAATTGCACCCAAGAAATGACTGCACCTTAAACCCCTGCAGTGGCTGTTTGGGGCAGCAATTGGCTTTTACATGGAACCAAGGGATGGGTTGGAATGAAGGGACCTTAAAGCTCCTCCAGCTCCAACCCCTCCAGTGGAAGGAGGGAAAAAGGAATCTAATGGGAATGGGGTAAAGCATCCCAAAAGGAGCAGCTTTGGGGGGATGCTAAGCTAGAGGAGATGTGGTTTCCACAATTCCCTGAGCTTCTGCATCACCCGTGTCCAGGGATGTCATGGGTTAGTGGTGGCCTTGGCAGTGCTGGGGAACGGTTGAACTTGATGATCTTAAAGGTCTTTTCCAACCTGGTTCATTCTATGGTTCTATGATTCTGAGATGAGGTTTGGAACATCTTCAGCCAAGCCAAGGGCCAGGCAGCACTGGGCACTTCGGAAGCGATAGCAACCTCAAGGTGTCCTTGGGATTAAGATGCTGAGAAGCTGCTGGAATTTGCATGGCTTAGTTAAGGATTCAGTGAGCACAGTGAGATGGAGCAGCTCCCCATGCGCTGCTCTGGGCCACGTCTCAGGGCAAGATTCACATCCCATCATAAGGAAATCCCTGCTCCCATGGGACCTGCATCCTCCAGGCACATGGGGACATGATGACAGCCCTGGAGAAGGGTGTTTAGATGCCCGCTTGGCTGCAGAGCTGCCTGTTTGGCCTTGCCAGCAGCCTGAGGCTGAGTTAAACCCAGCTCCGTGTCCTGGCTGACCACACCAGGGGGTAGATCGTGACCGAGCGGCGGGGATGGATCCCAGCCCCTTGGCAGCCAGCAGAGACCTTCTCCAAAGCAGTTTATGGATGCTCCACATTAGCAGGAGCCCACAGCAGCGGCTGCTGCCCACCCTGGGACATCCCCAGTCCAGAACATCCCCACCCCAGGACATCCCCACCCAGAACACCCCCATCCCAGAACATTCCCCACCCTGGGACATCCCCATCCCAAGCAGCCATGTGTGGTCCTGCTCCAAGGGGTGGAAACCTCTGGCAGGCGAAGGCGGATGAGATGGCAATGAGCAGTAGAAAAACCACCTCAGCTGGGAACACAGACGTTCCTGTTCCACAGCTTGGATGTTGCTCATCCCAATATTTTCCACTTCTCAACCCAAACCAGGCTTCCCAGCTCCTTGGCACTGCCACAACAGCGGGAAAACCCCGGATGGCATCTTGCCTTTGCTCCACCACCAGCACCCGCTGAGCGGGATGCTCAGAGCAGAGTCTTCCTCCTGCTTCTTGCTCCTGCTACAAGCACAGCAAGAGGTGGGAAACAGCCGGATCGACCGGATGCGGGATCGCCTTCCTCCTCCTCCTCCTCCTCCCTCCGCCCTGCGTGTTGTAGGTGGGAAAGCTGGATGCTGCCTGGATCTGGGAACAAAAGGAGGAAAATCGTTGGAGATGGGGGGAGCCTGGGTTGTTTTCAGCGAGCTGGGAACAAGCTGTTGGTTCCTCCTGCTCATCCCCTCCTGGAGAGGGGCTTTGGACGTGGAATTTGTCCTTGAGGCTTTATCTCCTCTAGAGAACCATTTCGTACATGGGAATAGCAGGAAAACAGAATGATTTAGACCCCATGAGTGTTAAAGCCTCAGAGGCAAAAGGAAGAAGGAAAAGTTAAGGAAATGGGGAGGTCCCAGCCCTTCCTGGTTCCAGGGAGGGTTTCAACTGCTGCCTTAATGGTCCCTTGGGAAAAAGGGATTGTTTTGCCACCTTCTCCCATTAATCCTTCCTTAACTCCCCTTCCAGCTCAGGGGCTCCAGGAGCTCCCACTGCACTGTGAAACCCACAGTCCCACTGAACCCAGGGATTCCCTTTGCTGGCACTGGGTCCTGGGGACATGGTCCATCAGATGCTGCCATGTCTCAGCATCTCCCTGTCTCCTGGTGACTTGGTGTCTGTCCTGGTGGTGATTTGGTGTCTCAGCAACTCCGGGTCTCTGTCTTGGTGTCTCCTCCATAGATTTAAAGCACTTTGTAAGGCAAAGCCTCCTCATTTCAACATTCCCAAGGGGTTGAGGCCATGGCTGGGCTGAGCAGTGATGGAATGGTGTTTGCAGCACGGAAAACTGGCCTTGGAGGCTGGTTTTCCTCCTTAGGTTGGTTCACATCCTGGGACCGTCCTCTACACTGGTGCAGCGGTGCTGACATCCACGTGTGATGGACTGGCTTAGGCTTGGGCTTAGGGTTAGGCCTAAGCTCAGGTTTAGGAGAGGGTTGGGTTGATTGGGAGATATTCTGTCTGTGAAGGGAGGTGAAAGCATCATTTCCTGGAGGGCTGATGAGAAACCGTCACTGGATTCAGATCTGAAGAGTTCCCACCTCTGGAATCTGGGAATCACGTTCCAGGAAGAATTGGAAGGAGCAAACAGGGTATGGAAATTCCAGGAGAACAAGACGTATCACGCTCCCCTACTGATAATTAAACAGGTATAAATGCAACTGCTTGAGAGACTGAAACCTTCCTTCCTCATAAAGCAGCACCACTTCCATGGCACCATATTCCTGCTCCTACCCAATCCATGACCCTAAATGGCTCAAGTTATGGCTAAAACAACACCTGGAGCTGTTTCCTTCCCATCAGCAAGCTTAGGGGTGTTGATTCCAGAAGAGATGCTTATTCTGTGCACTTGGGAGCTAACACGCAGGAGCAGAACTGCTTATTCCATCCCAACTCCTGCAGCCTGAATCCGGAGGTTATTTAACACCAAGTGAGACACTTGCAAAGCTGTGTTGGAATAATAATGTCAGGGGAAAAGGAGCATTAATCAAAGTAATGCCAATATAAATTAGGAAAGGCTGAGCCAGTAAAGTGGGAATATATATAGTTGGAGGAAAAGAAACACATAAAGTAGCTGCATTAAGGAATAAACCACCGGGCTTGGAGTGCAGTAATTTAAAGCCCTTTTCCCCAGCATCATATTTGCAAGCCTGATTTGTTATCTTGTCCTGGGAAGCCGAAGACATGATAAATAGAAAGGATTTCTCCAACCATCTGCCAGCAAATAACATTCACCAGCACCACAAAGAGTCGAGCCAGTTCTTGAGTTGCTCCTGTGCAAAGACACGAGACTCCACCACTGATTTCCAGGAAATGGAGCCAAAAGAGGCTGTTTAATGGGAATATCGGTGTTTGGCTTGTTCTGCTTTTGGGTAACAGTCACAGGAGGAGAGGCAGCGATTGCCTTTTACATAGAGTCATGGAATGGGTTGGGTTGAAGGGACCTTAAAGCTCCTCCAGCTCCAATCCCTTCCACTAGAGCTGCTGGTCCTCGCTGGGAAAGGGCAGCCCCGGAGCTATCAGGAGATTTATCCTGCCAGCTCAGGAGCTTTATCCAGTGCTGACATCCAGCCTCTGCTGCTTTTCCCACAGAAAGCCAGGGCCGACCCCTGCCTCCCTGGAATGCTGCTTTATCCCCGCTTTGATTTACGGAAGAGCCCAAGAGGAGCCTGGAATTGGAGGGGGCTTTAAACTGGCCTCATAGTTCTTGTAGGCATAAGGGAAAAGGTGGGAAAACACCTTAGGAAATGCCTGGTGAGGTTTTGGGGGGTTTGATTTTAACCCCCCAAAAAAAAAGGTTCTTCCCCCCCCCCCCCCCCCCCCCATTGCTTTCTCCCAGGCCTCAGCATCACCCCAGGATAGACTATTTCTGCTGCCACCTTTATTTATGCTCAGCTATTTAAAGCTCCAAGCTGTAGGCAGCGTCTGGGCACTCGCCCTGGGAATGCTGAGTCCCACAGCCAGGGAAATGACCACAAAATGATTGGACATGGAGCAAGTCCAGAGGAGGCCACGAGGATGCTCAGGGGCTGGAGCAGCTCCTGTATCGAGCCAGCATGAGAACACAGG
>NW_009943516.1:6551-6847 GCF_000696875.1 Nestor notabilis
CTGATGGGTAACCAGGGTTGTGGTGACCCCTGAGGAGCAAACACCAGCTCTGCCACTGTGGTCCCTTGCTGATGGAGGAGGTGGGTATGTGTCAGAGCAGGCCTGAAATTAGTGATGTTTGCTAATGAACATCAGGGAGGCAACCAGCAACCACCAGCCCTGCATGGGCTGAGGTACCAGGGGAGGTGACAAAGCAGCAATACATCGCTTGTGCCCTCAACTACCCATGGCAATGGGATTTGTGTCCTGGTCTTCCCCAGACATGGGTGATAGCAGCCATTCCTGTGCATGATCCC
>NW_009943517.1:0-224 GCF_000696875.1 Nestor notabilis
AGTGTAGCTGGCCTTGGATCCTCTGTATCTCCGATTCCAAAAGCCAAGGGGTCGACCTTGAGTCTCTCCTGGAGCTTTTTGTCAGAGGCTCCAGGTAGGACTATTCTTTCCAGTTGCGGTGTAGAGTACATTTTTCACATCTGGCCCAGTCCGCACTGGTCCAAGGGCTACTGCATGAACTATCTCTCGTTTAATTTGTTCAAAGGCTTGTTGTTGCTCAGGGC
>NW_009943518.1:0-334 GCF_000696875.1 Nestor notabilis
ACCAGTGGATGTACCTGTGAATGAAGACGCGGCTCATGCCGAGGGTGCGGGCGATGGCACACGCGTGTTGCCCCCCGGCGCCTCCGAAACATGCCAGCACGTGCCGGGCAGTGTCATGGCCACGGGCCTGGGGGCGGGACACAGACTCCATGGTGACACCTGTGACACCAAGAACCCCAACACTCCCCCATGGCCACCAACCTGCGTCAGGGCGCGGATGGGCCGGCACATGGCTTCATTGGCCACGCGCACGAAGCCCATGGCCACCTCCTCCACCGACAGAGGCTGGGGGGCACTGGGGGCACTGGGGTTCGTGTCACCGGTGTCACCAGCG
>NW_009943518.1:438-1136 GCF_000696875.1 Nestor notabilis
GAGGCGGCCAAGGCAGAGGTTGGCATCAGTGATGGTCAACGGACCCCCTAAACCATGATGGTGATGAGCAGTGAGCATGGCTCTGGTCCCATCCTACCCCTATGCCTATCCCCTCCCTATTTCATCCCCTTCCCATCCCCATCCCAATGTCATGATCCCATTCCCATGTCCACACGACACTCGCCCTTGCGGTAACAGGCGGGGCCAGGGTGGGCACCGGCTGACTCGGGACCAACCACGTAGAGCCCGGACCTGGAAGGGAGACACAAGGAGGCAGATCCACCAAACCCAGCTCATGCCATGGCACCCATGGGTGCTGGGGCCGGCACCCACCTGAAGAAGAGCCGGGCTGCCACTGTGTTGATGTCGAGCTGCGGCGCCTGGATGGTGACACCGGCCGTGGTGGCCTCGAAGACGTGCTCATACTCACCGGCGTAGCGGCTGACATCAGTGGAGGTGCCTGCAGAGGAGCATCATGGAAGCATGGAACCATGGGATCATGGAGGTATGGAGCCATGGAATCAACCAGGCTGGAAAAGACCTTTAAGCTCATCCAGTCCAACCGTTCCCCAGCACTGTGAAGGCCACCACTACCCCATGTCCCCAAGTGCCACATCTCTTCTCCACACTAAACCCCGCAGGTCCCTCAGCCCTTCCTCATCACACTTGTGCTCCAGGCCCTGCACCAGCTCCGGTGC
>NW_009943518.1:1311-1789 GCF_000696875.1 Nestor notabilis
TCATGTTCAGGTCCATCACCCAGCCCCCCCAGCTCCTGTTCCATGAGCAGTTTCCCCAAGCCTGGAGTGTTCGAGGGGGCTGTTGTGGCCCAAGGGCAGGACCCAGCACTTTGCCTGTTGACCCTCATCCCAAGGCCTCACCTCATGGATTCTGCCTGGGCAGATCCCTCTGGAGAGCCTCTATCAGAGCAACACTCCCACCAAGCCTGGTGCCACCTGAGGTGCCTCAATCCCCTCATCCATCAATGGAGACATTGAACAACCCTGACCCTGCACCAAGCTCTGAGGGACACTACCAGTGACCGGTCCCCACCGAAGGTGACACCATCCACCACCACCGTTTGGGCTCTCTGTCCACCCCATCCCATGATGGTCCCCATGGGTGCTGGTGCATGGGCTCACCTCCCATGTCGAAGCCAATGACGGGTGTTCCGTCACTGAGCTCGTACGTGGTCATGGCGTAGCCAACGACGCCGCC
>NW_009943519.1:0-1286 GCF_000696875.1 Nestor notabilis
GCCTTGTACTGCCGGGGCTTTGAGGGGCTGGGTGAGCCCCGGTTAAGGGATTACATCCTCCCCGCGGCCCGGCCGCCACCTCCCAGGGCATTGTCAGACAGGAAAGTAATTACAGGGCAGGTGGGACAGCGCGGGCTGGGGGGGGACAGTCTGACTGGCGGGCACTGAGGGGGGGGAGCGCGGGTGAGCAGCAGGTACCACATTGGGTACCATTCTGAGGGCGATGCTCTGGAGTGAGACCAGTGGGTACCATGCCAAGAGTGATGCTCTGCTCACCAGGATGCAGTGGGTACCACATTGGGTACCAGGCCAAGGGTGATGCTCTGCGGGAGAGCAGTGGGTACCACGCTGCAGGTGATGCCCTGTTCATGAGAATGCAGCAGGTACCACACTGAGGGTGATGCCCTGCTAGCCAGGATGCAGCAGACACCCCAAAGACCCAAACTAGGGGCATCGCAGAGAGGGATGGGGACACAGGGAGACCCCTCCAGCAGCTGCCTTCATCCTCTGCCATGCAGCATCTGGCCCTGAGCATTGGGGAGCTGCACAAAGCCTGTGGCAAAGCTTTGGCACAGGAAGGAAAATGGCCCCAGGCCTCATCAGTCTAAATACTCTTTTATTTGCCTCAGGGTTTCCTCCTTTACACAAATCATCTCCAAAGTCTAATAGTTTAGGCCTAAAACTGACTTGTAAAAGGAAACAGCAAAACTCAAAACCACACGAAACCCACCAAAAATAAAAATAACCTAAAAGTAGTTTCTCTTTGGCCAGTGGAGCCTGGTGGGCACCATGCATGGCACCACGCTGCCAGCATCCCAGTGCCTCTGGAGAGGGCACAGACCTTCCCCTCCTATAAATAACACACAGACCCCATGGCAATGGGGGGACAAGTGCTGGCCTTGGGCTCTGCGTACCCAGGCACCTCCTGCCTCCCCTCCAGAGCTGCACGAACAGACAGACAGACAGACCATCACCTTCCCAACAGCAGACCCTACCACCCCTCACAGTGACAGGCACAGCATCGTGCTGACCCCAGGGATAAGGGTGGGATTTCCATCACAGTGGTCTTGTGGCCCCATCCATCCGTGGCACAGAAACGGTGGGTCCATGGGGGACAGGAACATGTCCAGTGGTCCTAACCCTCGGTGGCATGGGGATGAGTCTCTGTAGGGTCGCCAAGAGGGGTGAGCAAAGGCACTGGCTGGTGAACGCGGTACCAGAGGATGCTCTAGGGATGAGGAGACCCCAGTGTGGGGCTGCCACCACCAACAACCTATTCCGAGAGC
>NW_009943520.1:0-251 GCF_000696875.1 Nestor notabilis
GGGCTCGCCGTGCTCCTCCACTTCCCCATTTCCCTGGGAACTTTCTACTCCGAAGTTAACTATTAACTGCAGGAAAGTAGGCAATTTTCTTCGGAATGTGAACTATTTCCTTTATCCAGCAGATAGATGGGGTAATTAATTAATATGGAAATTGATATTAAAATATGGGTCGTAGGCAGGAACACTTTCCCTGTAGTCACAGCCACGCGGCTAAAGCCACACGGAGGAACTGGGGTCCAGGGAGGGCAATG
>NW_009943520.1:388-761 GCF_000696875.1 Nestor notabilis
TGTAGTCACAGCCACGCGGCTACAGCCACACGGAGGAACTGGCGTCCAGGGTGAGCAATGCACCCAGCTACTGTCCAGTGTTTTCCAGGTTCTCCAAGAAAGGCTTTAATTGTGAAATACTTTAGGATATAAATATAGCAGCTCACATTAATACGTCCTCAACAGTGCCGGGTGAACGGGCACACGGGGGCCATAGGAGCATTCAACCAGGGGGAGCAGCACCGGGGGTCCCGCCACGGCACAGAGAGGTGTTGGGATAATGCTGTGGTCACCTCGGAAGCAAAGGTGGGGTCGGTGGATAAAGAGCAGAGAGTGCCGTACGTAAAGATGCTGTATGGCCAAACCGGTACGCATAGCCAATTGTAAGGTACAG
>NW_009943520.1:879-1135 GCF_000696875.1 Nestor notabilis
TGTGATCCTTCCCTTCTCAGTCGTTCGCTTCTTTTATTTGTGGTAGCTCTTGTGCTCTTTGGTTAAGGGTCGCAGACTGACACCAAAGGGAACTGTTACACCACGGCAAGGCAGGAGAAGCCCGCTCCCCGTTTATCCCGGCCCCACCATGTGTTGCTGTTCCCCCTCGGTCAGCCCCGTTCTAATTAACTGGCTCCTCTTTTAATTAAGAGGAGGACTCCCTCGGCGGCGACCCCCGGTTCTGCCCGGCGGCTCA
>NW_009943521.1:0-6262 GCF_000696875.1 Nestor notabilis
TATATATATATTTGTAGCACCAGAACTACAAATGCTGCATATATTTTAAAGATTTTCAGTTACAGTATGATTTGATGACTCCAAGTTATGCCAAGACTCAATTATACTGAAGAGGGCTTTGTTTTGTTCTTTTTTTTTTTTTTTTCTGTAGTAAAGACAATACTGCAAATATATTTTTTCCCCTTTCCTACTCTTCACCTTCCCCCTTCAGGTCTGCCTTGATACAGTGACTGCATGCAGAGGACATTACACTTGCTTGAAACACAGAGCTTAGTCTATCGTGAAAAATACATACTTCCACATTTAGCTTATTTCCTAGTAAACAGGTGCACTAAGAATAACAACATACATGCTTAACAATTTGTTTTGCAGCTTTACATTTTTGAATACTTTATAATCAGCATTCAAATCTTTACAGACAATTTTACTCTATACTCTTTCAAATACACGACTTTTGTATTTTTTACCCTCTCTGTAATGCTGAAGAAATAATTTTGCCTCAGTTGATGGAAATCAATCAAAATAGAACATTCTAACTTAACTGACAATAAAGCATAAAAATTCAATACACAAAACTATACAAGAATCTGTTACAACATACTTGCTTTAAATAGTGGGATGAAGAAACACAATGTTTTTTCAGAGATATCTTTCATCTGGTCAAATATGATTTTGCCCCATACATAAACTGTATTCTAATTTTACTCTACTTTTCTCAAATCTAGTGTTGAGGTATCAGTTTTACCTAATGCACTATATTCCTAAATATTACCCAAGGATGTCTTAAAGCCAGTGACTGGAGCTATAATACTGTTTTCTTAATAGCAGCATTTATGAGGGCTGGATTATTTTCTGAGAAGAGGCCACTTCTAAAGAAGTGAAGTCATCCAAAAGTCTTCCCTAGGAAGATTTTGACCAAGATGAGCCTGTGTATACTTATTTCAAAAAAAAAACCACCCTATTCTACGTATTAAAATAAAACACACAATCCAAATTTTCTTCTTTTACCAAAATGGAATAGACAGTAATACTGTGCTAGAAGCACTTCACATGTACAGTAATTCAGTCACTTACTCTGAAAGATGGTGCAAGATGGTGCAAGATGGAGAGCTAGCTGAACTATTCATATTGAGTCACCTTAAATATGCTTCCTTACCCGTGTTTCTAGTAAATACGGTTAAGTTCTAAAGGGAGCTATTTTTAAAGATTTACTAGTGAGTTATGGCCTCAGGGAAAAAAAAATATCTATAAAAAGATGTTTATCAATCAAGCAATTCCTTTGGAAGAGCTATTGTTCTAAGCGATTCATGTAAGATGTAATAAAGCACTCAGGAAACCTATTAAATGTCTAAACTATACACAACTCTAAGATTCCCAAAAGAATAAAAGCATCATTACCTAAGTATTTTCTAAACCAAACAGTAGAGATTACCTCTAAAAACAAATTTATCCTTCAAAATTATTTCCTGAGTTTGTTAGAAAATTTATTTTTCACATCAAGCTCTAGAAACTCCTGTATTTCAAAAGAGATCTTCAATTTAAACAAATACTTTCAATATTTGATTACTCCTTAAGATATAGCAGTATGTTGTTATAGGTACCCCCTGGCTTTACAATACTTTAATTTCAAGCACACATTATGACTCCTTTCAATGAACACTTCTCTCTCTTTTTAAAAAGTGCGATGTCTCCATGCCTTAAATCAAACCTATCTGCGTCAAATATATAATATTAAAACCCCTCCATGTTTTACTATTATTCTTCTCAAAACTCAATTATAGTTCATTTGAGTAAAAGGTTATTCAAAATCCACACTTGAATTACAGATACAGCTTCCTTCCTCTCATTTATACTGTTACAGATCAGAATTTGCCTCATTTGAGTAAGTGTGTTTTCAATTAACTTTTCACTGGTCGTCTCATTTGTAGATGTTGACTGTACCATTCACTAATTTTCTAGAAGGTAAAAATTTCAAAAGTATTAAGTTCAATAAAACTTACACAGATGTAGATAAAAGAATCTATAAAGTAAACTGACTGTAAATTCTAAAAAAAATTGAAAATTGTATCACAAAAAGGATCACAAGAAAGATACTTTTCTGTGGACAAAACCACAAAACCTAAACTTTCATTTCTGGTGCATGCTACTATACTGCAACAGTCTATCTATATAATCTGACATCAATGATTAAAAGGTACTATCTTGGCATATCTATAATATATACCTATGGCAACTATTAGCAGGGAACATATCAATATGTTTTAAGACAAAGCTAGCAATTAAAGATATTCTCAGTTTAGTAATTTTTTGGTCCAAAACTGCAGTCACCAAGGCAAACTTTAGCCAACTAAGGAACCATTATCATTCATCAGAATGTAACGGACTTTTTTAGGAAGACTGTCAAATCCTTTCACAGGCAATTATTTAAAGATTCTAAACCATATGAAAAACAGGTTAAGTAAAAACACTGCACATATAACATATAATCCCTCAGCCATCCAATACAACACACAAGCACCTAAAACTTAAGTCTAAAAAAAGTGAATCTCCATTAGTCAAACAGTAATAACTGAACAATTTATTTTTTTATTCCAGATCCATTATTATATACCCTGCTACATACTTTGAAATAATTGCTTATCTTCCTCTTATCCTCACTCAGTTAGCAACCCCAAAGTGAGAGCGCCACATGTATTTTAGAAAAACCTACCATTTTTAAGAGCAGATTGTTAGTCATGTAACCAGCCCTGACTGAGGAAGCATACAGCAGGAAAAGCTAGAAGGCCCATCAAAATTATCAAAAAGTTATGCTAAAATAATTCAAATTTACTAAATACTTCACCACCATTTAGCGATTACCAAAAATAAGCCTCCAAAGCCGTGGTCAACTAACTTGAATAAAATTGCAGCCATTTATAATTTTCTTCAGAATTATCTGAAGAGAAGTAAGCTTTAAATCCAGAATTTATTTTAAAAAATAATATGGAAAATAAGACAGATTTAAGAAAAGAATTTTCAAAGAATTATGGAGAAAGGATTAGAACATAAGAATTTCCTCTCTCCTCCCATGCAGGATTACTATCCTGTTTCCAAGCCCAATTCTAAGGATGGTTTGTGAGAGAAGTTACTGGGTTCTGGCATGTAATACGCTTATTTTGACCCCAGCTAAATTACTACTAAAATATTTTCATGTAGTAAACAAGACATACCATTAATTTTCTACCATATTTTTTAACTGCAACTTAAAGAGTACAGTTATTCATGGCATTTTCTCATCTTACCCTGTCTGTCCTGAAATGTGGTATTTAACACTTCTAGCAAAAGCTTGAAGAAGAAAACTAATTCACTGGCTTTTTCCCCAGTAAAGCACAGTACGTGTTGTTCCCAGGATTCCTTCCCACAACAAAAAGGTCTTCCTGCATCTTTCATTTCTTGCACACATAGGGCTGAAGAAATCCCTTTAATATTGTCATGGGCAGTTACAAACTGTTGCCATCAGTTCTCATCAGTATAACTGTATTAGCAATCACTAACATCCTGCCTCTATTTCACAGTCTGGCACTGAGCAGGATCTAGGAGTACCTAGCATGAGTAGGTTGTCTACCTATGAGAGTCATACAGTTACTGATAAGCTTGTACAGGCACTCTGCCTCCAATCTGGAAATAAAAATACAATCTGTCACACAACCTTTGACATTATATTTTGCAGTAAATCACAGGCTGTAATTGATACAGTTCTGAGTACAAGACAGCTGTACCTGGGACACATCCTGATTTTAAAGCTATTGCTTGCATATATTGACTGACTTTTCTTACAATCCTCTTGAAAGAAATGTAAAGATGTATTTTGCAATAATCCCTTCAGTTAAAAACAACAATTCTACCTGAGCTAAAGAGGACATGTTATCCAGAAAAATCTAGTTGAAGCACACAGGACCTAACTACAACACTATTTTTTTATCAGAACTTATTATGAGATCATTTTAATGAAAGCTCAGTAGATTCAATTAAAATCCACTTTCTGGTTGCTAACCTCCACTATTCTTCTCTAAGGAACTGTGAGCAAGTTCTACAGCTTCACAAAGAGGCTACAACGCTAGCTATAAAGTCAGAATCAGCAGAAGTTGTGATCAACAGTAGCTATTCAATGGCAGCTATTTTACACTTTGATTAGATTTCTGCGCCTCCTAAAAAACCTTTCAACAGGTTTTTTTTCCCCTTCTGTTTCAGATAAGAAACATGATTTTCAAACACTTTCATGATCTGCATGATTAATGGATGCATATTAATACATTTTTAAAACATACATTCCTCATAATCCACATTTCAGCTCATAAAATTGTTAATGATGCTAATTTAATTATTTTTAGGATGTTCCTGTAGCTTTAATGTCATTAAATTACTGGTTTATCCTGCTCCAAACAATTAACAATTCACCCTGAAAAGAGAAAATTATTTCTCTACTGTTACAAAAACAGATTATCTTGGTTATTTACATCTTAATTCACAGTGTAAATGTGTTGGCAGGTCAATAAGTGAATAAAGTCAATATTTTTAATTTAATGTTTCCCCTAAATAATTTTTTGTTTGTTTTGGTTTTGTTTAGGTTTTTTTATGCATATCTTCTTTGTTATAATCACAATGTCTAAGTGATGAAGATGGAACTTTAATTTCTGAGAGCCAGAGCATCAAACCTACCTGACTAGATTTTCGTTGTCCCCAGTCCCTTTGCAGGTAGCACATTCGGTCCTTAAATCCTCTGACTTGGGCTTCTTTTGTAAAACAGACTGTCGTTGTCTTCTTTCTCTGGGAATCCGTTCCTGTGACAGCAGAAGGCAAAAGAAAGGAATGGGGGGAAAGGAAGGAAGGAAAGCAAATATTTTCAATTATAGCACTGAAAATAACACTTCAGCCCAAAGTTTAATTTTTTTTTTTTTTTTTGTGAAACTCTTAAAACAAACAAACAAACAAACAAAACACTATATTCCAACCTCAGGTTTTTCTTCTTCAGGCACAAAGCTTCGTTTTCGTCCTCTAGTTCTCTGGAAGAAAATATATTTAAAATTCAGTATTCGATACTAACGTAATGTTTTTGCTATTTATCTATTATTGATAACAACAAAAACATACCACAGGAAATAATTTAAAGCATTAACTACTGAACCACTGCAAGACAATTACAATAACCAATGTCAGAACAACAGCTTCAGATTCTGCTTATAAACTTACAGACCTAACCAAACAGTAAATATAAATACATTTGTTGACCTAAGCATGTGGAGTCTTATTCTAAAGAAGACTGCCACCAGAACTGCAAACCTCCTACCAAGTTTGCACAAGCTTCCCAATGCTATGATTCATAATCTGAATAGTGATATGAACAGTATATTACAGTAAATTCCTTGAGCACTTAAAGTGCTCTTTTTGTAAGCCAAGTGCTCAGATAAAAAAAAAAAATAATAATCAAGCAATCAAAATTTAAAAAAAAAAAAAATCATCAAAACAGAAGCCGAAAATACTAACTTATGACTGGTACACAACTGATGGAATGCATAGTAAGAAAGTGGAAATTATTTCAGTATTGCAGTTGGCCAAAAGGTCTAAATACCAATAGTGAGGAGGAAAAGGGGTTTCCATGGACTGTAACAGCAAACACCAAAGGTTTACAAGCAGTAATATGTAACTACGCTCAACTCACATGAGTCCAGTTTCAGTCACAATGGTTTCATCTCTGAAACAGCAGCATTATAACCTGCATATATTAAGTAACTGCCACAAGCTGACAGTATCAAACTCTCTCTTCTTGTTTAACAAGGAAAGAAAATAAAAAGGGATGCGGAAAGAAATTTAAAATATCAGAGAATGTTCCACTAACCCACAGTGTCTGACACATTGACACTAATTAAATAAATAAATAACAAAATGAACTTTTAAATGCTTGTTTTTCTAAAGGAAATCATCACATTAGAAAATCATTTGTCATATTATTAAAACAACACTGTCTACTTATAATGTCTTGAAACTTTTTTTGAAGCAGCTGGTGTTCATCTCAGAAAAAGTAAAAACCAACTAATGGAAAAAACCTTAAGCCAGTTTAGAATCACAAGCGACCATAAATTCAATTCCAAACAAGCTAGGAATATCACATTTCTCCTGTTTAGGGTCCTCTTTGAAGGGGATTTATACTAATTTCAAATTAAGGCTGGTCTCTATTTTAAACCATTTTGAATTAAATATTTAAAATATATTTATTTTATATAAC
>NW_009943522.1:0-1721 GCF_000696875.1 Nestor notabilis
ATCCCCTCCGGAGCCGCATATAGGGACAGCGCCCGGAGCACGCCATAGGGGCCCTTCTACAGGGGCACCGCACCCGTCCTCCCTGCTATAGGGACCTCACACCTTGTCAGTGCCCTTCTATAGGGCGCTGCCCCCCATCAGCTCCCTGCTATACGGGAGTCACACCACACCTCATCTCCTCCCTGCTATAGCAACCTCTCCTGCCACCACCCTGCTATATAGGGGCGCTACACCCCGTTGTTACTGCGGTATAGGGGCAACACACCTACCCCCCGCTGCAGGGGCACTGTACACTGCTATAGGGGCACTGCACCCCACCCCTGCCTTGTTACAGGGGCACCACACTCACCCGCCCTTCTATAGGGGCCTCACACCTCGTCACTGCCCTGCTATACAGACACTGCACCCCATTACATCTGCTACAGGGGAACCACGCTCCCATCCCGTCCCTGCTATAGGGACATGGCCCCCTGTCCAGGCACTACAGGTGGCTCCACACTGTCCCAGCCCCACCACATCCCCTGGGAAGTGCCCCCCAGCATTCCCAAGCCCCAGAGCCAGGGCCGCAGGGACACAGGGACACACGCACCCCGCAGTGGGGAACAGTCGGGTTTATTTATTGTAACAAACAACATTGAAACGTTCCATTTCTGGGTTCATTTCAGCTCCTTAACGGCCAAACCTGCAGAGGAGAGAAAGTGCTGGTGAGAAACGGCTCCACTCACACAGAGCCCTGGAGCAGGGACACACCCTGGGACAGGGCTCCCGCTGCGGGACATTCCCCCTGGGACACCAGGAGATACCTGGGGGCAGCGACTGCTTCAGCTTCTCGGCCTTCTCCTTGTCGGTGATGACCAGGGTGTAGAGGTACCGGCTGCAGCGCACCTTGAACTTCACATTGTCCTTGTTCTTCTTGATCTTGACGGCTGCAGGGGCACGACAGCTCAGCGGGATGGAGCCACCCCAGCGCAGCCGCCCCTGTCCCCAGCCCTGCCTGCACTGGGAACACCCAAACTAAGTGGGTTTTGCTACCCCAACAAGGTGAACATCCAAGGGTTCAGGCCCGGGTTCCTCGGAGCCAACGGCTTCGTTTTGAGGCTGGTTTTACAACTTACAACAACCACCATGAAAAACTGACCGCATCACCCATGTCCACACTGCGGGTCCCCAGCTCCACACACAGAGCGCCCCAAAAGCCACTTTATCAGAGCCACTTGGCTGGAGCTGCTGGAAAATCCAAGTGGAACAGCACAGGAAGGCTTTGCGAGGGGCTGTCACCAGCTCCATCAGCGTTTCAATGTGGAACTCTCACCCACGCTGGTGAGGTAACAAAAGGTTTTCAGGGTGAAGGCGCCTCTTCCCCACGACAGCCAGCTCCAAGTAAGAGAGAGAAGAGAGAAAGCTCTTCACACAGTGAAGCACTGAGCCGAGGTGGCACCAGAGCTTCAGTCATCACCATCTTTGTACCAGCAACGAAAGGAAGCCTCAGTTTGAGCAGGATTCACTTGTCACTGCAACACTCCCGCCAGCGCCCGTCACCCTGCAGGCTGGGAAGGCTACAGCGAGGCAGGGGGGGCGTCACCCTGCAGGCTGGGAAGGCTACAGCGAGTCAGGGGTGGTCTGACAGGAGTTTCCCAGCTGGGGCTCGGCTGAGGCAGTGCCAGAGCTCCGAGCCCTGGACCCGCAGCATCCCCCTGCCCAGGGTGGCCTCAAGCACAAGG
>NW_009943523.1:0-7149 GCF_000696875.1 Nestor notabilis
GGTCCCTTCCAACCCAAACCACCCTGTGATTGTAAGTTAGACTTCTCGGGAACCTGCCCGTCTTCTCGCGCCTCCGCTGCTGGAGGGCGCCCCCTGCCGGCCTGCACGGAGAGAAACCAGTGGTATGGGAGAAACGGGGGGGGGGACTCTCCCACCCAAAAATTCTGCTCGTCCAGGGCACAGGGGGTATCCTGGCTAACTTACAGCGCTCGTGTAAATTTCTCAGTGCAGAAACATGTGCGTACACATTGTGATTCTAAATGATTCCTCTAAGGGATTGCTCCTTCTTATTTGTAAAATAGGATTCCTCAGCCTCTGCCCAAACGTACAGTAATTAAAATCTTTTGTTAGACCTCCGCTTTGAAACGAGTACCTGCAAGCTTCAACCACACTGTACCTCTGAAAATGCTTTAAGGAGAAAATGGGGAGATTATGGAGTACTAAGAAGCTGAAATACTTCAAATTATCTACATAACTCCAGAGACAACCTCCACACTATTTCAAAAACAGCATATGCACATAAAGTGCTCCTGATCAAGCTCAGGCATAAAAAGGAAGCACACAAGATGTGGAAGCAGGGACCGGCAATCCAGAAGGAATACAAAGTAACTGCTCAGCACTGCAGGGAGGTGGCTAGGAGGACCAAAGCCCACCAGGATCTGTTTGATGTGGGCTGGGATAGGCAACAAGAAAGGCCTTTCCAAGTATGTAAGCAGGATAAAGGAAAGCCAGGGAAAACATGACCAGCTCATAAATGGGGCAGAGGCCCTGCTGACAAAGTACATAAGAAAGGCTGAGGTACCAATGCCTCCTTCACCATAGTTTTTGTGACTTTGCCTTTCACACACTTGAATACTCCTTTTTTCTCTTTCCAAAAGCCAAGATAAAAATGAGCTCAGAGAACACTCCTCCAAAAAGCTGTACATAAAGAGGGACCTAGGACTATAGCTGATGGAGCTGACATGGCATATACAGCAAAACAATTAATTGGAAACCTGGCTCAAAGCTCTCATTCTCCTTTGGCAGAAATCATGAAGTGCCAGACAGAGTCTGACATGACCTGTGCTTAACTTCCCTGCCTCTCATGTTCCGTATCACCAAGGTAGAAGATCCAGGCTTACCTCAAGGTGTATCGTTTAACGCCTCTGAAAGCAAACTATCTTCATGAAGCAGTAGATTAATGTACCCCAATAACAGACCAATCCAGATCTCGTGGTCCTTTGACTCACTAGCCTGCCTAAATCCAGGCTATTCCATTCCAGTCTAGTCTAGTCTATTTTTCTATTTCTTATTCTATTCTATCCTAAAAGCAGTCAATGTCAGAAGTGCTGCACAAGACGTGTAAGTTTTGCGGAAGACAAAAACCAGTATCATACTGTTAAGCAGAAGAAATTCTTCCTGATTCTTCCCAGGGATCCATGTAGGGATATATGAAAACAGATCCTGAATCATCCCTTTAGAGAAAGCTTCAGCTATAGTGACAGGATAGCTGTAGTAACAAGTAGCCAGGAACAAACCTCTCTAAGCTGCAGATAAAACTAGCTTAACTGACAGAAAACCAAACATAAAGAAAACGTGACTGGAAGACAGGCTTACTGCAACGCTCAGCCATACTCTGAAACAGCCCAGAATATACACATCTGTGTTGGCCAGGAAGTTGTTCTTTATGAAGCTGAGTTAAAACAACTGCTGACAGCTAGTCAAAGCAACAGTTCCAATTTCTGAGACAAGTCTGGACATGTGCTCCTTTTCTGAACCACCAGTAATGTCTTAATGATGTCCAGCAGTACCAGCTGCCACTGGTCAGAGATGGGAAAAAGAAGGATGAAAGAAAGCCATATGAGGTCAATTTAGCCAAAGCACAGCCAACAAAATGACAGCAAAGGCTGATGGCTACTTACTGGTAGTGAGTGAAGCCCAAAGTAGGCAGGTCAGCATACTTTTCAGCGAAGTCGGTCAGCCGACTGATCACCCTTGCGAGCTGGTGGATGCAGGGAGGATAAATAAGAGGTGGAATCAGAGAAAAACCACACAGCAGAAACTAGCATGCTTAAGCATAACAGCATTGTGAGAAAAAGGGTAGGGAAATAACTGTGCAGCCCTTGTATAGTCCTCCTCTAATTGTAGAATATCACGTGTTTCATTTTTTCAGGGCATGCACATAATTTCTGCTTGCTACAAAACTCAAGCAAGAGACAATATAAGTGGCTGGACTGCAGCTCAAACTAGTCTAGACCTCATGCCCAACCTAATACTGCAGTTGGTTTATCCCTAGGTACTTTCTGTATTCCTGGAATTGGTCAGAAATAAAACTGCTTTGTGGATAATTGACACAGCACAAAATGGGTTCTAAGACACTCAGATCAGATAGACCAAATTACATGCCCACTATATTTGACCTCAGAAAAGTGTACTACATAGCTTCTTGAACACCGACACGCTCCTAGGAATATAGTCAAGGGGATGCCTAAGCTGACCCTGAAAGCAATGCAGTTGTTTTCTAAAACTAGTACCTGTAGCACAGATAAACAAGGAATTGCTTATAATTCCCATGGTGGGCAAAGAAGTTTTTGGGAAAAGAAAAGAAGGTAACTGATTGCTTTCCTGAGAATAACCCAAACAGACAGCAACTCCTAGCTTCCCAGCAAGGCTTGGGAAAATCCAAGTTAAACACAGGCTATTCACTGAACGTCAGTGCTGCCCACTTCTGAGACACTACACAACCACCTTCTTACCTTGGGTAGCAGCAGGTTAAACCCATCACGGAGGACAATCAGATCCTGAAAGAAGCAAAGAAAGGAAGTTTGGGCCTTGTCCGAACGACCAGACACAATGACTTAGAGAAGATACATAATTAAAATATGCTTTGCCTTAAGTCTCTTCTTAAAATGAAAGCTCTGCTTTCCTTCCTGTACAAAATCTTGCAGCAAATTTGCTTATGACAAAAATGCTGATTCCATCATTGCTCCTTCTATACTATCCACAGAAAGTCATATGGGGCAGTAGAAGACCCATTTCCACCGACTGGGTATGAAAGATTATTCTGAGATACTCAGGATGCCCATGGAATGACAGACTAAATCATTCATCCTGAGTGAAAAAAGCAGGAACCACAGGCGTAAGACAGCAGGGAAGTAAGTGGACTGATCACACAGCAGTTATCTCTACTCCTGCTTTAGAGACTAAGATACAGCTAAGTGCAAGTGTCACAAGGAAGGTGGCACTTCCTAAAAGCCAAACAGGCTTGCAAAGGAGTAGGATGAAAATAATCTCACAGCAGCTTCTTGTAGTACAAAAGCGGTTGTGAAGCTGCAATGACTTGGACACAGGGGAATAGCAAATATATACTGAGAAATTTAGTTTGCATTAGTCAGGTTTTTCACAAACATTTTACAGTTCTGTAGAATGGTGGTACTTCCTTTTTCACTTAACACATCCATTCTCTTGGCTACTGAAAAGCTTTATTTACCCTTAATTAATACAGCAGTACCAAGCAGCAATTGAAAGCTCACGGGCTGTGTATCAAAAGTGGCCTTGTTTTCTAAGTCAGTGAACTCTTGTCCTTTTGGCATAACTGACACTTTCCACGTTTCTGCATGCATTTGCAACTCACCATCTCTTATCTCCTTGAATATTTAATGGGCAAGCAGAGCTTAGGGAACAGTTATTTTCCAGACAGACCTTGCTTCATTGCAAAACAAAGAAGGCAAGAGAAATTTTCCTTCCTAGGGTAGCTAGGATAAAGGGGAATTAACTTTAACAGGAAACCTAATGAAAGTGTCTGAAAAAATCTATTTAATGTTATTTCATAAAGAAAAGTTTATAAAGAGCTATAAAGTAAGCAACTGCAACTTTGTTTTGCCCAGCTCTGCAAGTAGGAAACAGAATGTTTTATATTACCGTATTATCCCCTACGTAACAGGAAGTTGCTCCAAGGTGAATAATGGCTGCAGCTTTTGGACAGCAGTGGGCAAAGGTGTGAACATGGGCCATCACATCGTGACGCAGCTTCTTCTCTTCCTCTGCTGCCATCTTGAAGTCAATGTTGTCCAGATTGGCTTCCATCTCCTGTATCTGCTCATCTGTGATAGGAAGCCCAAGTGACTGCAAAGGTGAAAGAGCTTTCTATTTCTTTTTATCTTTAAGAGACAATCCAAACTGAGACAGAAGCTGTTTAGGTAATTTGCTCCCATATGACATCTCAGGGAAGCATGGCAATTTGGCATAATCAAGAGCTGTAACAAGAGCAAATGCTTTCATTCTAGGGTTCTCCAGCTTTTTCCAACAGGACAGGACAGTGTTCATGCTTAGACAGTCCTCTTGGGCTTCGTACTTTCCTCAGTCTTGTAACATCCCTGTGCCAACTACAAAAATCAGATACATACGGTAAAGTGATATAAAAATAGTATAGTTTTAACTTCTTTTAATGAAATTTACCCTTTGGGTAAAGAACATTACAGCTACCATGTGTCTAGATAGCTTGTGTCAGGAAGAACTCTGCACTACCACTAGACTTAACACAACTGTAAACAGCTGGCTTAGAACATATGGAAAGGTACATATCTATGATTCTATGTTTGTACCTTTCCAAGTCCTAAGGTATTTCATCTCAGTCTAAATCTGGAAGCCGGGAAATCAGTCACTTGATTTGGAAGCAGGAGATAAATGGTCCTAGTTCACATTCAAAAATATCTGCTAAACCTTTTCAGCAAGCTGACTTAAAAACAGAGTAAGGTATCAAACCACAGAATCATACACCAGTATAACTCTTGCATAGCTCTACACTTGCACTCCATAATTAAGCTGAGAAAAAAATGTGTTTCCCTGATACCAAGAGTTTACAAGTCCCACAGTGAACCTGGCATTACTTCCTTTTCCTAGTTAAAATGCCTTGTGCATTAGTAATTAGAATTCACTAGCCAGGAAGCTTCAAGGATAAAAAGTATTTCAAAAGCTGTTTCCTTTCAGAACCAAACTGACTGACAACATGGTTTGCAGATGTGGAATCTGGAACCAGAGAAGACAATAAGTGAAGCAGATGTGTCTTCAAGGTCCTCATCAGGTAATTAGTACACATACAACCTAAAATGTAATGCTGCAAGTGTATACACAACCAGGAACAAAAGGAACAAAACACCATTGTAAAGGTTTTCTGCCTGATCCAGTTCCCAGTGAAATGATTTTTCTTATTTCACATATTCTAAGTGGATTACTTGAAAATTTCTCTCGTAAGTAGGATGATTATTGAAACTATTTGCTTGGCCCTGTTGTTTACCTACAACTTTATCACTAAATTGCGCATTCCCTCTCTTACTACTTTCCTGCAACTTTTGGAAAACCTATGGTTAGATATTCCTAATATTCTGATTTACTACAAGAGTAAGTACTGCCCAGAGTTCATTCGCTACTTTTATTTTCTTTTAATGCATCCAAAAAGAAATATTGTGTATCTTCAGTAAGGAACCTAAGTAAACTGCTTACATCTATAACTAACTGACCACTGACAGCTGACAGGTGCTGAAAGTAGCTGACTCTTCCTGCTGCAGTCCAGAGCTGATGTCAGAAGGCAAACTCATCTGGAATGAGGAGACAGATAAAAATAGTGGTCTCCCTCCCATTATGAAAAGGGTGCAAGATCTGTCTCTGCTTTCTGGGAACAAAACTCTGTTGTGGCAATGGGAGGGAAAGGAAGGGTCAAGAGACAGGGGAACCCCAACTTCAGGTCTTGGAAGTTGGAAACCTGGCAGTCTCAGCAGCTTGCTTTTCTCCTCATGGGCAAGTTGTATAAACTATCTTGTTCTTGAACAGGGATTGATACGACAGTGTTTGAGTAATCATGCTTTGAACAGGCAAAGCTTCATAAGCATGCATTCTTGGTACTGACGCTTTCTGTCTTAGGTGAGATTTGCAGGTGGCTCACTCCAGCAGTTCAGCTGTAACAATACGAGCATGTGGCATTTCAGAGGGCAACTCCTATTTAAAACAACTGCATAATTACATCTTCAGCTTCTAAAATGTCCCATTTGCTGCAGCATACTATCGATGGTCACTGTAGTGGCACGATCCTTGAACTGGAGAAGGAACACAATAATGGCCCTGTGCACTGCTTGTTCATTCTACAGCATGGTGCTTCTTTGCCCTTACACTAAAAGTAAGAGCCAGGCCTAGTGCTTGGATTGCTTCCGGACAACCACAGTTCTACAAAAATAGAAACTGAAGGACTGTACAAAACAAAAGAGCAACTACTCAGTGAGAGCTAAAACTGTCGGAAAGGAGGATGGATTTGTGTGTTTTTTTGGGAACATATTACAGCTTTTTCAGAGTCAAAAATCTAACCTAAGTCTTTCAGTCACGAGGAACAAAATTAGGGCATCTTAAATATTGACTGTCTCAGGTAGGAGGGCTGTAATCATACCCCACATTAGGATCAATGTTCTAATGAAGAAAGTTCAGCTTAAACTACGTTTAAAAAATGTTAACTCTGTGGACTTTGTTAACAGTTTACAATCATATGGACGTACTCTCAGTTGGTGCTTCCTAATAGCTGAATTGATACCAATCGTTTGTGCTCTCAGGGTGTATTTTTTCGTGGCACTTGGCCTGCCAGAAACATTGTAAGCATTTCTGGGTAACTGTTCTGCTCACTTTGGCCAAAAGTAAACTTCTGTCAGAAATAAGGGCTATCTACAAACAGCTGGCTGCAGATGAATGGGGTGGTCCAGTTGGCACAGACTGACAGCGATGGGATTGCACGAGAGAGTTCTCACCAGTCACACCTCCTGAAAAGCAAACAGCCGCTCACCCTGGGTCACCTGTGTTTGCGCAGAACACCCACCACTTTCCACAAAAACTGCTTAGCAAAGCTTTTACAAAGCTAAATTCACCAAAATAAAGGACAAAAGTGCAAGGGGGAGGGCATGAGATAAGAAGAGGTGATTTGCTGATGGATGGATGACAGGTATGTCGAGGATTGCGTACGAAGGGTTGTATAAAACCGGGTTTGCACGCACACACACACCCCCCCACACACCCCCTCTGACTCCTTCCCCCTTCGCCCTCCCAAGGGGAGCCAAGAGCTCGAAGGCTGCTCTGGGCAGCGTTCTCCCGCGCACCACGGGCAGACCCGGGCCGCTGCTCGCTCCCGTTTCC
>NW_009943524.1:0-20861 GCF_000696875.1 Nestor notabilis
AGCACATCCTGCTCCGGCCCGACACCTATATCGGCTCCGTGGAGATGGTCACCCAGGTGCGGGGTTGGGGCGGGCTGGGGCTGAGCCACCTGAACTCCTCGGTGCAGGCGGGAAGTCCTTAACATCGGCTTAGAAAGCACCAGACGTCTGCTGTGCAAACGCAGGGCACACGAGTGGAGGGGTGCCCGGGGACTCACGTGTTTCTTGCCTTCTTTTTAGCAAATGTGGGTTTTTGATGAGGACGTGGGCCTCAACTGCAGAGATGTGACCTTTGTGCCTGGCTTGTACAAGATCTTTGATGAGATCCTAGGTAAGGTGACCCGTCTGTTGAGTCAATGGCTGATGGGTTATTAATGGATGCTGAATGTCTAATAAACTGCAGCTAAATGCAAGTTTGCTTTGATATGGTTGCCTCGTTGACCAGCTAATGTCCATAGCACAGTTTGATGGATTGTGGTAGCAGGGTATGTGGTTTGTGCTTGGAAATATTCAATACTAAAGTCCTTCCATTAGAGCTAGTTATTAGTAAGTTGTTTGTGGGATGATGGCACACTTTATTACAAAACCAATGTAATTCAGCCCAAAATTCTCACTTTTATGTTAACTAATAGTACTCATCTTTAACTTGCAACATACTTGTGTGCCAAGCAACATATTTGCGTGCCAAGATTATTATTAACAACATTGTATTGAGTTTTTGCATTCATGCTGCTAAAGACGCTTTATCAGTTGATAGCTTTGTCTTGCTTGACAGTGTAATATAATAACAATAATCTTTCCATTCTAGTTAATGCTGCAGACAACAAGCAGAGGGATAAAAACATGACATGCATTAAAGTTACAATTGATGTGTAAGTTTTGTTTTGTTCCTCTTCATTGCTTTCCCAACCTGAGCATGTTAGATTTTCTCACATGGATGCCTTTTAAGCTGGTATGGTGGTCTCTGCCATGAGGTCAATCCAAATTAGACTAGTAATTCACCAGTTGTGAAAGGCTTTTTCTTTGCTTTGGTCTCTTAGAGTGCTCTTTGCTTGGTCTCTTAGAGTGCTGACTTGTGAAATGGCTGCTTTGTGGTTGTTTTCTGTTCTGGCCATTCTCTTCCTCTCAACCTTTGTATTCTGCCACTGAGCACAGATGGAGGATTTGTGTGTGTGGTGGTCTGTTTCATAGACGGTACCTTTGGAGCTAATTTTTTTGATTGACTTGTTCTCCCTCTGCTGGCAGTTTCTGCACTCGCTCAGCAGAGATTTGCTCTTGATGAAATGGTAGCCTTTCCCCAGAGCTTTTGTGTGACACTTGTTTCGTAGCTCAGTCATTTGCAGCCTTAAAAAAACACTTTTTCCTCTACCTAGAGAGAATAACACAATCAGTGTATGGAACAATGGGAAAGGTATTCCAGTTGTTGAACACAAAGTGGAGAAGGTCTATGTGCCTGCTCTTATCTTTGGACAGCTGCTAACATCCAGCAACTATGATGACAATGAAAAGAAAGTCACAGGTAGGGAAACTCTCAAATATGTGTTAATATGTGAGCAACCTGGTAAGTTTAAGCATGTGAACCAAAATAACATGGGGAAGGGGGCCCTTAATACAGCATGAAAGTGGTGTTTGGAGTCCACCAGAGAGATATCTTCATGCTCTGTTTTATATTAACAACAGTACAAACATGGAAAATTCTCTTTGAATGCTAATTCTAATTAAATGCGGGTTTATAGTCGCATACTGAGTTTGTAGGATATTGTTGCTTATTGCCAGTTGTCCTTTGTGCTGAAGTGGCTGAACCCCTCTTAGTCTCAAATTCTTTGAGATGGTTTTGAACAAAGGTAATAACATGAGTCTTTTCCTTCTAATTCCAGGTGGGCGAAATGGTTATGGAGCCAAACTGTGCAACATATTTAGCACAAAATTTACTGTGGAAACTGCCTGTCGTGAATACAAAAAGCTGTTCAGGCAGGTATGAACACTTCTCATTTCAGTAAGATTATACCCAAGATTTTCAATTAAGTTTCTCTTCTTTTTTTTTTTTTCTTTTCAAAAATCTAGGTGTAACTTGCATTCAGAGCATCCTGATTAGAATAAATTTAGCCCACAGTTACTGTACCACAAAATAAAATTCAAACGAACAATGAAATGAGCAGACATAACCAGAATCTAGTTTTTAACCACTGGGGTTTTTCTAGTTGAAAGTATCTAAAACTTGCAAATCACTAGAGCCGCTAAGCTCTAGTGGCTTGTGTGTGTTAGACTTGCCACTTACAAAGCCTCCTTTTCTCAGACTTGGACCGACAACATGGGGAAGGCTGGTGAAATGAGACTGAAATATTTCGATGGAGAAGATTACACATGTGTCACCTTTCAACCTGATCTGTCAAAATTCAAAATGACAATCCTTGATAAAGACATTGTAGCACTGATGTCTCGAAGAGCGTATGATATTGCTGGATCCACAAAGGATGTCAAAGTTTTCCTAAATGGACAGAGGCTGCCTGTAAGTGAACATTTAACAGAAATGGTAATATCTGCGTTTCTCATGCCATTTAAACAGTGAGATTTTGTTGAAGCTATTTATGTCATTACGCACAGTAAAGGAAAAATGTGCCTGAGTGATTTCTCTACCCACTTTTCAGGAGGATATGAATTAAGTATTTATAGGAGCTGTTATAATGGAGTTGTCTGCTTACATTTGTGTGCAGGTGAAAGGATTCCGCAGTTATGTGGACCTCTACCTGAAGGACAAAGTAGATGAAACTGGTAACGTGCTTAAGGTTGTCCATGAGGAAGTAAATTCTCGGTGGGAAGTGTGTTTGACTTTAAGCGAAAAAGGCTTCCAGCAAGTTAGCTTTGTCAACAGCATTGCCACTACAAAGGTAACTCTTTGGTTTATGCAGTCATGCCATGTTCTTTGTCATTAACTATTTCAAATGTATGCATGTTAGTGAAAAAGACTTAGCTGCCTCATGTTGCAAAGGCTATGCAGAAAGTCTGAAATAGATTTCATTTTTAAATGGAATTACCACCAGGTCTCTGGTCCCATTTTCCCTTAGGGTGGCAGGCACGTTGATTACATAGCTGACCAGCTTGTGACTAAAGTCATTGAAGTTGTGAAAAAGAAGAACAAGAACGGAGTTGGAGTGAAGCCTTTTCAGGTACAGTGTCAGAACTTCCTCAGTGGGAAGCACAGCTCCAGCATTATTGCATATTGCAACTACAGCTTAATGCATTACTACATTAATTAATACGTATTTCCATTGTACAGACAATATATATAAAACATGCTAATTATAGAAGTCTTGTATTGTCCAGTTCAAGCCAACTAACAATCTTTTTGTTTGGCTGATGTGTTTTGTCATCAGAACACCCTAAGTTAGTGTAGCTGTACATCTGTTAGGTGATCCCTATTTAGGCTGAGAGATGCTGTTTCCCTGATAGCCCAAATCATAAAGTATTGTTCAGGAATGTTCATTAGCTGTCCTAAATTCTTTCAGGACATTTAGGAGAATTCCATATCCATACAGTGTAACAGCTTTTTCTCACTGTGTGGTTCTGACAGGCAGTTGTCAGAACACACTGACTGCTGTTACTGAGAGGAGCCTGTGTAACATGTGGTACTGCTTGTATTTAACTCCAGGTGAAGAACCACATGTGGATTTTCGTGAATGCCTTAATTGAAAACCCAACTTTTGACTCTCAGACTAAGGAGAACATGACTCTGCAGGCAAAGAACTTTGGCTCAACCTGTAAACTGAGTGAAAAATTTATTAAGGGTGTAAGTATTGGTATACACAGACAATCAAGATGTCTGTAAACTCCATTTTACGTTTAATGTGTCAAATACATACTTTTGAAGTAGTGTCATGAACTAAAGGATATACCTTAAAATTCCATCATTGTTAAGGCTTTTCCAATTGTTCGGGGTTATTTTTTGTCTTGCAGGCAGTTGCCTGTGGCATTGTTGAAAGTATCCTAAACTGGGTAAAATTTAAAGCTCAGAACCTGCTGAATAAGAAATGTTCAGCTGTGAAACACACAAAGATTAAGGGTGTTCCTAAGCTGGATGATGCCAACGATGCTGGTAAGTGTTTTGCATCCTTTGTAACCAATTCCTTCAAAAACAATTAAAACTTGTTGGTTAGACAAATGAAAGAATGAAAAAAGAAGACAGAACCTGTAAGTATAGTTTATCCTCATTTTATAGTCCCATTTACTATTTTTATCCCCATTTACTACATGCAGTGCAACAAAATCTGTATGTGTTGGAAGATATTCCCATTCAATTTGAGCATGCAGGCTTTGATTTCACTTCTTACTTAAAAAATTGTCTTGATTTTTTCTTTTCAGGCAGCAAGAATTCTTTAGATTGTACACTTATCCTGACCGAGGGAGACTCAGCCAAAACACTGGCTGTCTCTGGTCTAGGAGTGGTCGGTAGAGACAAATATGGAGTATTTCCACTTCGTGGGAAAATACTCAATGTCAGAGAAGCTTCTCACAAGCAGGTGAGTTGGAAAATTGTTATAGTCTACATGTTAGAAGGCTTATTAGAGTAATGAGTCAATACAATCTGGAACACTGGAACTCATTGGAGCAGTGTCTTAAACACCTGAATTTAGTCTCGTCTTCAGCCTGCCTTGCTGGTATAATGGGAATAGTAAGTCCTGCTCAGTGTTTTGGCTGAAGGAATAGTGTTTGTCTTGTGGACTATAAAGTATTAGGAACTATCTAGAATAATTTAAGCACTAGACTTCAGTTTAGGAATAAGATTCTAAACAGCAAAAAACCACTGACAAGACAAAGCTCAGTCAACAGTTTATGGATCATTTTAGACTTTTTGAGCTATGTTTTAAGTCTGAAAGACAAGTTTTTATTCTGTGTGATCTTTTCCAGATTATGGAAAATGCTGAAATCAACAACATCATCAAAATCGTGGGTTTACAATATAAAAAGAACTATGAAGATCGAGAATCTTTAAACAGTCTTCGCTATGGCAAGATTATGATTATGACAGATCAGGTCAGGTTCACTCAAACTGAAAATGAGGAGAGGAAAAAAACAACACTTGAATGCAGAGGAGAGAAGAAACTGGCACTTTCCTCCCACTGCCATTGTTGTACCAAATCCTCTGTATTTATTTCTATCATTCTCTATTTTAGTGGGTCATAATGTCTTTTCAGCCACAAACCAGATGAAGCAGAAGGGGGAGTAGCATCACCAAATAGCTAGTTACTGTCTTTCAGTCTGCTGATTCAGGATCCTTGACCAGTCCTTGATACTTTTTTTCACCAAGAATGTGCCTTTTCTCTTTTTCTTAATTCTCAGTGGTTAAACAGCCACTGGTCGGTCACCTTTTTAGAACTGAAAGTGAATAGGGTCAGTTAGCTGGAATTATCGAATTATTTACTATTAATCTAGCAATTGCCAATTCCAGCATGTCTGATAAAATGTCTGTTTTTTTTTCTTCTTAAATCAGGATCAGGATGGATCACATATCAAAGGTTTGCTGATTAACTTCATCCATCACAACTGGCCATCTCTTCTAAAACACAACTTTTTGGAGGAATTTATTACTCCCATCATAAAGGTAAGAGCTGGGTGGATGAGCAGGTGAATGAGTAAGGATCCATTGGTCCAAATCTGCCTCTCATTTCATAGTTAAATTATTTTATTAATTGTAGGCCTCTAAAAACAAAGAAGAAATTGCTTTCTATAGCATTCCCGAATTTGAAGAATGGAAAAACAGAACACAGAACTACAATTCATGGAAAATCAAGTACTATAAAGGTTTGTAAGAAATTTAATTTGGTGAAATGAAATGATCTAAGCAAGAGAATTCATCATTAAATTCAATTAGCTCTGCCTTTGCAGAAAGGGTTTTGGACTGGGTGTCCTCCATGTCTCTACCCTCCCAAGATACCCTGATTAGGAATATGTGCAACATAAATTATAAAAGTAAGGAAATAATAATCTCCAACTGGATAAAATCTCAAAATGGAATTACAGTATTGTAGGTAACCATTCTTCCACTCCTCTTAGGCAATTATCCTCAGTTTTATGTGCCATTTTCCACAGCACAGTCCTTGTGTTACTGTTAGCACTGTAAGGTAAGTATTCACTCCATTGCTTAATACCAGTAAGAAAGTTGCCAACTGCTGGAAGATGAGGAATCGTTTCCAATCCGCAGTTAATACTTTCAGATGTTGCAGGAGTTACAGACAAAACTCAAAAGTACAACATGCAACTGCTCATCTATCTGCAATTCTTGTGATATTTTGAGATACCTTACATCTCATTTTAAAGTAACTTAAGTTTTCAGTAAGTCCTCTTCATGCTGTACATTTAAATGATACATCACAGATACTAGGCATAGCAAAATACTTCTTTGAACTGCACCTTGATTTAAGCAAGAACTGATTAGAATTAACTAGTACTGTCTCTGCAGGTTTGGGTACCAGCACATCGAAGGAGGCTAAAGAATACTTTGCAGATATGGCTAAACATCGAATTGGCTTCAGATACACTGGGCCTGAAGATGATGCTGCGATCACCCTGGTAACTAGCACTCGATTTAACTGCTGACTTAATACCTTTGGTATTTTACTGCTTGGAGTGCTGTGTATTTTCTCTTAAAATGATCTTAGAGGCCTTTGGGCTTGAGACAATCTCTTTGTTGCCAAGGCTACGGCTTTAGTCTAACCAGTAGAAGCAAATCTGTCCACAGACCTCAGGCCAAGAGTACCCTTTTAATGATGGGTTTTAAATATAGCTCAGAACAAACTAATCACTACAAGCCAATTGACATTTTCAGACACAATAGTAAATATTCCTTTAACATTTTTCTGCATGTTCTGCAGTTTTCTCCTGAGTCAGATCTTGAGTTACTTTTCACTTTGTAATATACAGGCCTTTAGTAAGAAGAAGGTAGAAGAGCGAAAGGAATGGCTGACTAATTTCATGGAGGATAGAAGACAACGGAAGCTGCATGGCCTGCCAGAGGTAGAAGGTTTACATGTATAAGTAAACTGGTTTCCTGTCTCTCCCTGGGGCTGTTCTCAGCTTCATTCTGGCACATTAGAGCTGCACACAGCTTGGATTTGGAGAGTCAGTCACTGGATTATGGGACAGTTGAAATGTTTTGGGATTCTGCAGAGCAGCTGCTTCTCTCGTCTTATCACCATGGCCTCATTGTCAGTTGTCCAACAGTTAATTTAACTTCTAACTCTTACCTTCCAAATTACTTTATCAAAGGGAAATAATAACTCCAACAGGACCGTATGAGGACTTTATTTCTCAGATATTATGGGCCACGCTAAGAATTTCAACATTTGAGCTGTGTCTACCTAGTTGTACAAGGAGTTGCCATTCTGTTGAAACTAGCCATGTGTGATTTCCAACAGATTAGACCTTGTTAAACTTAAGGCAATCTTGCACCTGTTTTTCTTAGGAATACCTATATGGGAAAAACACTACTTACCTGACATACAACAACTTCATCAACAAGGAGCTAGTGCTGTTCTCAAACTCAGATAATGAAAGATCAATCCCATCACTGGTTGATGGTAAGTTATTTCAAGGTGGTGATTCTGCATAATGTGTTCCCCAGAACTTAATAATTGGGTGGTTTTATGTCATGTCGTATCAGAGTCAGTGAACCTGCTGAGTTTTCAGGGTCAATGCTCTGAAGTTGATTTTCTACTGTCCAGGATTTTAACCTTTGGGTTAAATGCCTTGTCCATTCTGTAGTATATTGTTGCAAGTACCTTAATCTCTGGGTGCAGAATCTTTAGGTGTACAAGTAGTTTTTGGTCTCTAGAGAGCAGAAGCTAAGTGAAACGCATTGTATGTTCTAATCACAAGGTCTTTTCTTTTTTATACAGGTTTGAAGCCAGGTCAAAGAAAAGTTCTGTTCACGTGTTTCAAACGAAATGATAAGCGGGAGGTGAAAGTTGCTCAGCTGGCTGGTTCTGTAGCAGAGATGTCCTCATACCATCATGGTGAAGTAAGATCTTGACCTGGTTGGGCAAAATGCTTTTTAAATGAAAGACAAAAAAGCCCTTCTTTTGACTTGACAGCTAAGATGCCTCTAAAGCAGAATTAGATGTTTGAGTATAAACACCAAAGACAAAGTGGCTGTATATCCATTATTGATTATTCATTATTCATTTAATCTGAGATTGGTCAGTCTGCCTGTCCTGCCTAGATTTCATGGGACTATATTTAATTCAAAAAGTAGAACAAGAAAAACCCACTTTATTTGTGCTAGTTTTAGGCAGATGTTAATAGCCTTTATACCTTGGTAAGAAGTTAAGCAGTAAAACAAACTTTCCTTTGGAGACTGACAGAATCTTTCAGTGGAGGTTTCAAGGACAGGTAGATAGCAATATATCTGTGGGTCACTGAAATACATCCAGTCACCCAGACTAGATGGTCTTTGGATAAACTTTCAGTGCGTTTCCTCCAGTATTTTATTAGTGAAGTTTATCCTCTATATCAGTTTTGTTCTTGGTGTGAATTTTGCCTTTGCCCATTCAGTGAAGAATTCTGCATTCTTAGACTTGAACCTTCCTTTATTGCAGGCGTCGCTGATGATGACTATTATTAACTTAGCTCAGAACTTTGTGGGTAGTAACAACCTCAACTTGCTACAGCCTATTGGTCAGTTTGGCACAAGGCTGCATGGTGGGAAAGACTCTGCCAGCCCTCGATACATCTTCACAATGCTCAGGTCAGCGTTAAAGGTTTCTTACTGTCTTAAATATTCTTAGCATATTACAGGACTCGAAAAATAAATTTACTTTTTCTCTTTGAAACTTTGGGCTACTTGCATACACAGAGTAGCAACAATTGAAGTGAAAATTAGATGCTAGATTCAGATGTGTAAACTTGGTTATCATAGAATCATTTAGGTTGGAAAAGACTTAAGGTAAAGTTCAACCCTTAACCTGGAACTGACAAGTCCATCGCTAAACTGTGCCCCTAATCATCCCAAAGAACAGAAAGGCGTGGCAAAGAATATGGAAATAGTGAAAACAAAGGGATAAATTTGAGTAGGATAATGATTAGAATTTGGGCTTAAAATCTTTTTTCCATTGTAGTCCACTAGCACGGTTGGTGTTCCCACCCATGGATGACCATGTCCTGAGGTTTCTGTATGATGATAATCAACGTGTGGAGCCAGAATGGTATATGCCAATCATTCCAATGGTGCTGATAAATGGGGCAGAAGGGATTGGGACTGGCTGGTCCTGTAAGATCCCCAACTTTGATATTAGGGAAGTTGTGAACAATATCCGTCGCCTGATGGATGGAGAAGAACCATTGCCAATGGTAAATAATGTATTTAAAAAACAATGTCTCACTTGTCAGTTCATTCAGCACACTGGAGCATTTCAAGCAAGTGCTTCAAAACTGAAGCATGAACACAAAGCTGAACCCAAGTGTTCTTCTCTGCTTAGCTTCCTAGTTACAAGAATTTCAAAGGCACGATAGATGAGCTGGGACCTAATCAGTATGTGATAAGTGGTGAAGTGTCTATCCTTAATTCTACAACCATTGAGATCACTGAGCTGCCTGTCAGAACTTGGACGCAGGTAATAAAAGTGAATGGATAGTTTGCCCTGTAAAACAAAAGTGATTAGTTTTGGAGCTTTTCATCTCCACAAAAAATGTGGGTCTGACTTTGACTCTTTTCTCAGACTTACAAAGAGCAAGTCCTGGAGCCAATGTTGAATGGGACTGAGAAGACACCCCCACTGATCACAGACTATAAAGAATATCACACAGATACAACAGTGAAGTTTTTAGTGAAGATGACTGAAGAAAAACTAGCGGAAGTTAAAGCAGCAGGGCTGCATAAGGTCTTCAAACTCCAAACAAGTTTAACATGCAACTCCATGGTATGTAATAGATTTTGCTGAAGAAAGTTCTTGATTTAACTCAGGCTGTGAGGACAGCTGCAATTGCTGCCTGTAACAAAAATCCTCTTGGCAGTAACCTGTTCACTTTGCTTTTTTTTTCTGCTGTTAACTGGATTTAAATCTGCTTTCTAAATACACCTTCAAAAGGTCAAGAGGCTGGCTTGGGAATGGGCTCAGAGTGGTGTAGTTTTGCCTGAAGGAGTCAAAGTGATACGAAATCACACAGTTTACAGAGACCTTTATTGTGACAACAGCACTGCCACTTGAGTATTTTGGTTCCGACAATGTGTGAAGTTTGATGTAAGACATTTATCCTACAGATAGCTTGAAGATCCAAGTAACCTTCACCCTACTGTGTGCTTTCAAGAACTTTCAAATTATAGAATTCTCTCTACTGTTGGGCTTGCAAGGTGTAGTTATAGCTAAAACAACACTAAGGTTTTATAACCTGTTGGCTAATAATTCAATTGTACTATCACACCTGTGTTACAGGTACTTCTCAGTGGGTTTGGAAATCAATTTTATTGTAACACCTGTGTTCTTTCATCCAGGTTCTTTTTGACCATGTTGGCTTTCTCAAGAAGTACAACTCTCCTCAAGACATTCTTAAAGAGTTCTTTGAACTCAGACTCCGATATTACAACTTGAGAAAGGAATGGCTGATTGGAATGCTGGGTGCTGAGTCTGCAAAGCTGAGCAACCAGGCTCGGTTCATCCTGGAGAAAATAGATGGCAAAATTGTCATCGGTATGTATTGTTCTTGGGTACTTGGTTGATGAAATGGGGAGAACCAGGTGCTCCCTTGAGTTCTGTCAGCACCCCTCAGCCCCAGACTGGCTCTTAACAAACACCGCTAGAGCTTATCTTTCTGTTCCAGTAACATACAAGAGGAAAATGCTTCACAGAGTACCCTTGGTCTGTAGAGCATTGGGCACATATTAATTAAAACAGGATACTTGTTCAGCTTTCCTACTGTGTACTTGACACTATTTTGAGAGTAGAATTCTTTTTGTAATAGTTTAGTAATAATCCCTAGGTATTTCTGACTCAGAATAAGAGTAAAGTAGTGGTGGGGTTAGAAGGGGGTAGTGTTTTTTTTTAGATGTATCCTTAAGATATGTTATTGTTGTGAACCTCGGCAAAAATATTCCAAATCGTGGTCTGAGTGGACTGGAGTTTCAAACTCAGAAGATACTCAAGTTAGCAGCATCTGAGAATCATGAGGTAGAAAAAGAAATACATCTTTGTTCCCAGCATTCAGATTTTTCAATCAACTTTTCCACCTCGGTCTAAAAGGCAAGGCTGTATTTCACTTGCATTCCTGGAAGACTCAGCTAGACAAAGTGTCATAAGATGCTTTGTGGTTTGTGTCTAAAGGCAGCCCAATAATCCCAACAGCCTGTGTCTGTCTGACTTGACTCAGGAAGAGAAATAATTCCCTTGAAATGTATTTTCTTGGGGTTTTGTAATACGTAGTTCCGAGGCTGACAGAGCTAGTTTCATTTGTATTTGTGTCTCATGGTTGATTGCTTCTGATATCTTAAAAAGGAACAAATTCCAGCTGAAGCAGTTCCATCCGTTGGGGCACTTAACAGCATAAATTTCCCAGGTGATGTCTAATGAGGTACAAACTACACCAAAGCCTTTGAGTGCTATCAGGGTTTTTTTTTCCTCCACCTGCCTATTACCATAAAGTCTTTTTGACACCATCACACCTCTTTTTCCAAGTTCAAAAAGTACTGAGGGCAGAGGAAATGCATGTATGGAAATGAAGAAGAAAAATATTTACAGTGCTCTGGCAGGAGTTCCCGGCAGGCTTAGGAGCAATGCTGACCTGGCAAATCACCTGCTAAGTAGGAACATTTTAGGTGTTATTTCAGGCTCTTCCGCATGTCCCACCTCCGATAAGGAAAGGCTGGTTTAGAGCCCGATAGGATACTGAGCTGCTAGAACCATGGGATGCAACAGACCAGTGATTGGCAGTGGTCACTAACTGACAATCCTGAAATGTCTGTTTACAGAAAACAAACCCAAGAAAGAGTTGATTCAAGTTCTTATCCAGAGAGGGTATGAATCTGATCCAGTGAAGGCTTGGAAGGAGTCACAGAACAAGGTAATGCTTCAGTCATCCTCTCTAAATAGATCTGAACTAGCCACTGTCTCAAAGCTTCTTAATTTGTACGAAGAAGCCCAAGTTGCTTTTTGCCTAGGAACACCACAAGCACACGGAGTTACCTGTGATGCAGTCCAGATTTGATCAACAGCCCTACCCTTGTATGTCACTACATTTGTTGACAGTGTTTGTTTTAAATCCACATTCAGGAAGAAGAGGAGGAGGAGGAGGGGGCGAGTGACAAAGAATTAGCTGCAGCTACTGGACCAGACTTCAATTATCTGCTGAACATGCCCCTTTGGTATCTGACTAAAGAGAAGAAAGATGAGCTGTGTAAGCAGAGAGATAACAAAGTATGTTCCTTCCTTTTCTTCTAAAAACATTGTTACATATTTTCTTGATAGTGGATTAAAATGTGACTAATGATTATCAATTGTGATTCGCTTTAGGAAAAGGAGCTGGAGAACCTGAAGTGCAAGAGTCCCTCTGATCTGTGGAAGGAAGACCTTGCTGTCTTTGTTGAAGAACTTGATGTATGTCAGTGTTCAGTGCAGACAACTGTCTCCCTTGTAGTCTTAGCCACCAGCTCTTCATTGACTTTTTTGTCATAACAAGGAGACTAAAAATAAATCCTGTGTCTTGCACTCACTAAGGAGAATGAAAGCTTTCCTCACCTACCTAGCTTGGGTAGGAGTACCACCACTCTAGGCAAGGGAGTCAAAACACAGAGGTGAATGAGAGAGGAGCCAGACATTACTGAACAGAGCTTGGTCACTGCCTGTGTCTTCCCTTACGCTCCAAGTAACTACAGCTCTGGCTTAAATCATTTCTTGAAAATGTGCACATCTACAGATTTCCAGGGTAGGAAGCTTCAGTTAAAGTGATGGTAGGAAATGTATCAGCAAGTACAGAGTGCGCTATTGCAAGGGCTGTGATGGTGTTTTTTTCAGGAGTACATTGTTTCTTTTATGTTCTCATGGTTGTCTTATTTTACACTCACCTCTGCAGGCAGTGGAAGCCAAGCAAAGGCAGGATGAGATGGCAGGGTTTGTTGGTAAACCTTTAAAAGCAAAAGGAGGGAAAATGAAGAAGGCACAACTGCCAGAAGTAATGCCATCACCTCATGGTGAAAGGGTTGTACCTCGGATAACTGCAGAGATGAAGGCAGAGGCAGAGAAGAAAAGTAAAAAGAAAATTAAGGTAAAAAGGAACATTCTGCTTAATCTTTCTTTACATCCCCATCAATACAGTCCTAAAGAAATGCAGGCTGGTAGCTGAACTTGTCCTGATGAAACAGCTATTCTCTCACACATGGGGAACACTGGAAATGGATGTTTCTCAGTCTGAAGGAGAACAGATTTGCTAACAGATCAGAAGATGGCTTAGAGGGAAATCTTTTGGCAAGAGTGTATGTGTCAGTGTCAGAGATGGGTTGGTAGCTTAGAAATTAAAAGGCAGATGCAAGTAAGGTTGTCCTAGGTGCCTTGGGGATTTTATAAATCCTCTAGCAGGCCGGAAGCACAGCTAGTAAATTCACTTCTCTAGAACAGCCTCTGCATTTCCAGTAGTGCTTTCAGCCACTTCATGCCATTATTGTTCTCGATATTGAGGAGATAAATATTGAATCCTTTTTATAGTGCTAGTTGTGGCATTCAGCCATTTGCAATATAGAAAATAAAAATAGCCCTTCACCTGTTTTGACCTGCAAGCCAGACACTCGGCTCCTTTCCTACAGATGCTTCCATCAAACAATTTTTCCACATAACCTGCACTGTTGTTTTTCACCCACTCTGTTCAATTCTGCATCCGCAACACACCCCAGAGCCAGACCAGCAGCACACAAAGGCAGTACCAAAATGCACTCAGAGTGGGGACAAAGTTCCTGGTTTTGTTAATTGTTGAATTTTGCATTGAAGTCACTCTGGGGACAGATCATGTCCTATTTACTTGTAATCATTTTTGCACACAATTTGTTTCGCCTAGTTTTGTGTATCTCAAATAAGCAGCTCCTTTCTGCATTACCATGTTGTGCCTCTACTAACTGTGTGAGCTGACTTGCTCTCTATTTGATATCTGCTTGTATCTTCAGAGTGAAAAAAATGAATGTGATGAGAATCAAGAAGAAAGCACATCAGGGGACAAAGAGCCTACAGGCCTTAAGCAGAGATTAGCACAGAAGCTTAATATTGAGCGAGGTAAATGCTTTTGTCTGTTACTCCATTCAATGGAAAGCAAGGGGAAGGGTTGTAAATTTGGTTATCTGACCTCTTCCTAAGGAGATGAGTAATATCTAGGATCAGTATTTTTGGAAAAACTAGATGAGAAAGTGATCCTGAATAACAGGCAGGGTAGATTGCTGTTTCACTTCAATATTTAAGCCAGAATCCTCTGAATTTAGCGATGTATCTCTAAGTTGAGCTTGAACTATGGAGCCTAGAGTACAAGTTTCTTGGTTCATCCTGCCTCCAATATTTTTCAGGTGGTAAGAGACAGGCCACGCTACCATTTAAGCCATTAAAGAAAGTGAAGAAACGAAACCCCTGGTCTGATTCAGGGTCTGATTCAGAGACTGATTTTGAAGTGCCTCCTAAAAGAGAGAGAGTGGTTCGCCAAGCAGCAGGTGAGTGCAACACAAATGCAGGTGAAGGGTGGTCTGTGGAGGAGAAAATTGAACAGACTCTTTAGAGAGCTCCCAGAGTCTGAGGTCTTGGTCAGAAATCATTTTTAAGAGACTTGTTTATTTTACTAGATAGAAGAACTAAGTATTTCTACCATATGGGCAGATTTTCACAATGCTTTTCAAGGAAAAGCAGAAATGGGCAACAAAAGAAAAAAGGTCATTTGCTTTAATTACACGAGTGTTTGGTAAATCAAGTACGCTGTTGGTGAGTGAGTGCAGAATACACTTGTGATTTGGAGTCTTCTCACTGGCAGTCTCTATATCTGCTTGGGTTTATTCGGATCTTTATTTTTTAATAACCGCAGCTAAATTAATGAAAAGGAAACTGAGTTGCATATTGCCAAATGTGTAAAATACATCTGTGTCATTTCACCAGCCAAAGTCAAGACCATAATAAGTTCGGACTCGGATTCAGATCTCTCCAGGTCAGATGAGGAGTTTAAATTTCAGGGCAGCAGTGAAGGCAACACTGAATCAGATACAGACTCTAAAGAAAAACCCTCTTCCAAGTCCAGAGCTGCTCCAAAGTGAGTGTTTCTCTACATAGTCACTGGAAATTAGTTGTGCTTCTAGTGTTACTGAGCTATAGATATAGATATATATGTATAAAAAAATAGCTCGTTTTCTTCAATGCATCTATTTAGCACATAGTAAAAGTACTTTGGGGTGTTGTGTTCTAGGGAAACCACTGAAAAAGCAGCTGAAGCTCCCAAGCAAAAGCCAGTGCGAAGCACTATACCTGGTGAGTACCAGGCCTTCTAAACCTCCATGTTTTACCTACAACTCCACCAGAGTTCACTGGGTGCTCGGATCACTGACAAAGGCAGGCGTTAGCTGCTGATCTTGCAGAGAAACTTTGATGCCGGGGTACAGAGTGGTTTCAGGGCACCAGACTTCTTGTCCATTTCTAACTTGGATTTGGGATAAATCCAGTTTGAATAGTTGTTCTTTTTATAAAGTGGATCAAAGTTATTTTCTTCTGCTCTAATGTTTATAGATAAATTTGACTGTTTGCTTTTTGCTTTCTTAATTCAGTGCAAGTCCAGGATGTTGCTGATGAAAATGGGAGTCAAGCTCCTGCAGCTCCTTCTGTCTCCGTGCCTCGCAGCAAAGCTGTAGCTAAAAAACCTGCTGCAGCTAAGAAGGCCGGTGCCACTAAGGGTAAGAAGTTTAGTAACATCTTTTTTAGATGAACTATTATTTTTCCTTTGGGAAACCAGTCTGAGTGATTTTGAGGCATTCAGAGGCCCAAATAACTTGAGTTTTCATTTCAGAAAGATCTGAGGTTTGTGGCAAAGGTTGCCTGGTTGTTGTCATTTTTAAAGTCTGTTTCCAAACAGGTCATGTTCTAGTTCATCTCAGACATGCTTGAAGGGAGTGAATTTTAGTTTGGGAACAGGAAAAGTGAATGCTTCCTACAGTGCTATGTAATACTTGGCAGAAACAATCCGAGTGGAATTTGTGTCTTGCAGTCAATGTTCTGTTTCATGTCTTTTTGGGAAGAAAGCAGCGTGGTAGCTCACTTCCCAGGAGGAAGACAAGCTGCTTTGGGGTAGCTTGATCTATTTAGTGCTAGCTCGACCCCATAAATCTACCACATTTGATTCAGGGTTTTTTAAACTCAGCTGCCCAGAGTCTTTGTCAAACTTTGAGAGTTGTTTTTTATATTCCATCACAAGCTGGTTTTGATCCTAGCAGTGAAATAGCATGTTACTTTACAGCAAAATAGCGGTTTATTTCACTTCTAAATTGAGAAAGCCTGTTATCGTTCAGAAATGGCCTGCTCATTTCAGCTCAACTTGGAGTTGTGCTTCGAAATGCTGTTTCAAAAAGGTAGGTAAGAAAGAACTCCACCAGTAAGGGTTTGATATAGATAGAAAATTCATTCCTTCTCTATGCAGAACTTTTGAAGATGTAAGATTGGTTACACAGCCTTGAGAGTTCAGATCTTTTCAACCTGAAATAGGCTGTAAATTGCTTTGGGTACATTTTAATTTGATCTTCTAAATGTAGTGGAACTAAGCAGATAAATCCCCTCATTTCTCATCATCTTGGTAAAGGGTGATCTTTCTAGAAAAATGTGCTTCAAAATAAGACAACCAGCAGCACACCTTGCAGTGTAGAGCAGAGCATGTTTGTGTTGGAAGTTGCTCACAGGCTGTGAAGGAGAAGAGAGGCAGCAGAACAAGGGTTTAAACACAGTGCTCTGTTTCAGATAACCAGCCATCCATCATGGATATTCTCACCAAGAAAAAGGCTGCACCCAAATCTGTCAAGACAGCGTCGAAGGAGGGATCCCTGGACTCAGAGGCTGGAGCAGTGGGTGACAAGAAGCCTGTGCAGACCAAGGGGCAGCGGAAAGTTATCAAAAGGCAGCCGAGCACTTTGATTTCGGGTTCAGATTCTGAGTCGGATTTTGGCTCCAAGCCTTCCAAATCAGTCGCAGCAAAGGTTTGTGCTCTACCATCCGTTAGGGCTGAGGGGGTACCACAGAGAGTGGCAGGAAAAGCATGGTAGAGGTAGAACCTCCCGTGTGACACCTGAGGGTGCAGGGAGGTGGGCAAGAAGCAGGGTTGGGCACACAGGCTTATCCCAAACTGTTGGTTTGGTCTCATCAGTCCAAACACCCCCTTTCCCATGACACAGTGGGTTGTTTGGGGCTAATTGAGCCATCCCTCTATGCCTAGAGTCATGAGTCACTTCTTGACCATCCTTTCCCTCCAGAAAGCCAAGCCAGATGACGATGACAGCTTTACCATTGATTCAAGTGCTTGTGAGGGCAGCCCCATCGCAGCCGTGCAACGTGCCAGGCCTGGGCGTCTCAAGAAGCCTGTCCAGTACCTGGAGGAGTCCGAGGAGGATGACTCATTTTGAATTTTGATGAAGAGTTTTAAAGTGCTGAACCCAACGGAGCCATCAGCAGAACTCTGGACAAGCTCTCACCAAAGATTGTTGGTCTAGGAAATATTTTCACTGAATTTAAGCTAGTTTATATGTGTTGGTATAAGTGTATCTCTCTCTGTTTTTCTTTGCTTTAAAGAACTGTGATTTGTTTAAACAGGACCTCCCCTTTCTTGGGAACAGTGGAGCCACGTGCCCAGCTGATGCACTTCCTCCCTCTTACCTGTTAGTAGCTGGAATCCTTTGACACTTGTCATTTTAATGTTAAACTATACTTTAGAACAGATCAAATCCTTTTTAAGTACTCTCTCACATAGATTCCTTCCTTTTTAGAGACCTTAATAATAAAATTTGTAAGCTTTTAACTCCACAACCATAAACACGTAACAGGGAGGTGTTTAGAACTCCACACTAGTGTGTCTCTTTTTCTTTGTAGTCCTTTATGTCTGTGCAAGCCCCCATTGCTCAACTTCTGCCATGTTGTTTTAGCCTTTGGGGTTTTACATTCACATTTGAAGTTCTACACCAGAGTTATTTATCTAGTTGTGGTTTGCTTTCTATAGCACTGTCCCTTGACTGTCCATGTAAATGCTTTCTGTGTTTTTCTTGTCCTTTTTGTCTTTTTTAATATTTTTGTAATAAAAGGGGTTTTACTTGAGCTTTGTTCATTAAAAAGGAGTTGTCCTCAGCTGCTGATGCCTCAGTTATCCCTTGTGTCTGTTCTCCAGAGCCATGGCTTGTATTTGTGGTGAGCACTTGAAGCTCTGCCTTTCTCAGGAGCAAGAGGCCATCAGCTTCCACCCTCTGTTGCCAGGACTGGCTCTAAATGCCTCATCTCTGTTATCTAACCACACTTGTTATTTTGAGTTTTTTTCTGTGGCTGTTAGGGAAATATCCATTGCAGAGCTTATGTCAAGCCCTCTGCTTTGTGTGTAGGGCTGGTGTAGATGGTCACTCTGCAGGGGCAGCTCTGGGGTGAAAGCCCTGGACCCTGCCTGAGGAAATTCCTTGCTGCCCAGACCGCTTCCCTAGTGCTTCCTCACAGCTGAGCCTATGGCTTTGCTGCCTTGATCCCACATTCATGTGAGAACTCCTGTAATACCCTGCATCTGCCCCAGGTTCTGCTCTAGGGTAATGGCTGCAGGTGAGTGGTGGTTCAAGTTTTCAGCATGGTGAGAACAGAGGGGTTTACTCTGGAGCAAAGAGTTTGTGCTAAGCTGGAATCGCATCCCTGAGAGACAGCCTGACAGGGTCTGGGGGGGTTACTGAGTGGCTTCAGGACCAAAGCCCAGGGCCTCCTGTCCCCTGTGGCATTGGGGCTGAGTGCAGGTGCTATCAGTGCCACCGAGGTGCTTCGCTGGAACCCAGTCAAGTGTGGAAAGTGCTGTCACATTTTCCACTGCCGGGCTCTGGAGAGTGTCTCCGGCACGTCCCTGCTGAGGGGCTCATCTATTTACAGCTCCTCTTGCTGCCAGTGTGCCCGGGGACTGGCTGCTGTGACTCCCACAGCAAGTGGTGAGGCCACGGCTGTGCTGTGGGCTGCTCCTTTAACCCCAGCATCAGCCCATGATGCATGTGCATGGACACTCACACAGGTGCACCGCAGTGTCTACAGCAGGGCACTCTCCATCACAAATCCTCCCTGACCAGGGCACTGGGGATGCTGAGAGGTGCTGGAGGGGGAGCTTGGGACATCAGACCTCTGTGGGAATCGCAAGTTCCCCAACAGGTGAGGAAGACCGAGGGTGACCTGCTTTGACCAGGGCTCTGTTCCCCTTGACAAGGGAACCTGAGGCACAGTCAAAGGCTACTGGCAGTTGCCCTGGTTGTGCCATGGAGAATTTCTTGCAGAGCATCGCAGTGCTTTGGAAAGCAATTGTCCAACAGAATGGCCTCACACCACTGGCGTGGCTCCATCTGCCAGCACATGCCAGAGACTGGGATGCTCCATGAGACCCCACTTGGAGCACTGTGTGCAGTTCTGAGGTCCTCAACATAAGAAGGACATGGAGCTGCTGGAGCAAGTCTAGAGGAGGCCACAAGGATGATCAGGGGCTGGAGCACCTCCTGCATGGAGACAGGCTGAGAACATTGGGGCTGTTCAGCCTGGAGAAGAGAAGCTGCGTGGAGACCTCAGAGCAGCTCCCAGTGTCTGAAGGGGGCTACAAGCATGCTGGAGGACTCTTCATCAGGGACTAGCAATTGGACAAGAGGGAATGTGTTAAAACTAAAACTGGAAGTTCAGCTTAGATATAAGAAGGAAGTTCTTCCCTGTGAGGGTGCTGAGGTGCTGGCAGAGGTTGCTCAGAGAAGTGGTGAATGCTCCACCCCTGGCAGTGTTCAAGGCCAGGCTGGACAGAACCTTGGGTGACATAGTCTAGTGGAAGGTGTCCCTGACCTTGGCAGGGGTTTGGAACTGTATGAGCTATAGGTCCTTTCCAACCCAAACCATTCTATAATTTTGTGACCGACCATGGCCCCGACAGCCTGGACATGGCATCTCAGACCAGGGATGGCTGTTCCTGAGCAGCCCCTGGGCACAAAAAAGACCCTGTCTGTGGCCAAGGCGACGGGCAGGAGCTGTCACAGTGTGGTCGAATGCAGCTGATGCGCGAGGGCCAGGGTGGTGATGCCAGAGCTCAGGGGGCCTTCTAAGGGCTGAGACCTGTGGTTTAGCACCCTGAGGCCCTGGGGGCTTGAGGAGGCTGCGGCAGGGGGTTATTTCTGCATTGGGGGATGCTTCCCCCTGCACCAACCTGCACCCCAGACAGTGCTGGCCTCAGGGCCAGGGCACTGTTTGTCCTTGAGGCCCCACCCCAGCAGAGCCGAGCCCTTCCCTCCCCTCCGGGTGCCCCTGAGCTGCTCTGTCTCTTTAAAAGGAGTCCAGGCGTGGCTGCGGGACCGTTATCCCATCCCAGCCGGACAAGGGACTGGACAGTCCCAGTCAGCCCTGGACAGCCGCTGTGGACCGCAGCCTCCGCAGGTACCGGGGCTCGCCCCACCGGGATGGGGCTGGGAAAAAAAAAGGCATGGCGAACGTGCTGGTCCTGCCCAAGCTGGTGTCCTTGGACCCATCTCTAGTGAGTCCTGGGGCACAGGGGGACACTTGTGACAGGAGTGAGCTGGGCTGGCACTGCCAGGCACCCTCATGTGAGCAGGACAGTGCAATGCCTTGAATCCTGTGTTCAGTTCTGGGCCCCTCACTACAAGAGAGACATTGAGGTGCTGGAGCGGGCCCATAGAAGGGCAAAGGAGC
>NW_009943524.1:21179-21652 GCF_000696875.1 Nestor notabilis
GCTCAGTGATAGGGGTTAGTGGTGGCCTTGGCAGTGCTGGGGAACAGTTGGACTTGATGTTCTTGAAGGTCTTTTCCAACCTGGTTGATTCTGATTCTAGGATTCTATGCATTTGGGGGGGTGGTGTGGAGGAGGGTGAGCTGGAGGGGCTATGCTGCCGCCAGGGTCCATCCTCATGGGCACAGCATCCCCCTGGAACTAACCCGTTCCCACAGAGCGGCCATGGGCGAATGGGGCTTCCTGAGCTCGCTGCTGGATGCAGTGCAGGAGCACTCGCCCATGGTGGGGCGGTTCTGGCTGGTGGTGATGCTCCTCTTCCGCATCCTGGTCCTGGCCACAGTGGGCAGCGATGTCTTCGAGGACGAGCAGGAGGAGTTCGTTTGCAACACGCAGCAGCCAGGCTGCAAGCCCGTGTGCTACGATGCCGCCTTCCCCATCTCCCACTACCGCTTCCTTGTCTTCCATGTCGTTGT
>NW_009943525.1:0-1213 GCF_000696875.1 Nestor notabilis
TCCCTGACAGAGGCAGGAAGCATCCAGACTCCTCGAGATGAGCTCTGCTGACCACCCAAATTGCAAAACCCCCAGGTTGCTCCCTAGACCTGGCGAGAGACCTGAGCAAACACGTCTGTTGCTCAGAGTGTCTTTGGTTCTTCCTGCTTTTCAGAGATTTAACAAGTTCATCACTAAAGCACCTGTGCATTGGTGGAGAAAGTATCTCTCCACTGCAGGGCAGGCATTAAAATCCTGCTCTGGAGGAGCTGACACAGCTTGAAATACAGCAAGCACCAGGGAGGCTCCAGAAAATTCTCCTGAAAGAAGGCTTGCAGCAGACGTAGCTGGTTTTCGCATCATGGTGCCCAGTAAGTGCCGTGGTTCATTCTTGACAAGGTCAGCAGCAGGGAGGGCTTTGGGGCAGGAGAGGGATAGGGTCCCTGTCATTGCTGCATCTTTGGTGGCTACAAGTTCCCTAATCTCTGCATGGGCAAAGGTTCCTGATTAACTAAATTTAAAAAGTGGTGTTTTAAATCTGCTTTAATTGCAGTAACATCCAACAGATGCCTATGCAGCGCAACAGCCCCCAGCCATGCACAGTGACAGCTCCTGGCCACATATTGTGACATTGCCAGCCACGCACTGTGACATCACCAGGACTGTATGCTGCCATCGCCAGCCACGCACTGTGACATCACCACTCTCGCTGCTTATATTGCATCCAGTGGCTCCCCCACCGCAGTTGCTGTGGGGAGACGATTCTGAGAACTTCCCAGAGCAGCACCTGTGGCATTGTCGGGCAGTGCCCAAGAGGAGGGACCTTCCACACTGGCAGTGTCAGCATCACCTGGGTGCTCCAACCCTGCACAATGGCTCCAGGGTTCATAGGGCCTTCTGGACCTCTGCCTGGGCTCCCTGTTCCAGAGGCACCCACAGCTCCTCCAGTTGCTGCAGGCGTGGCTGTCTCAGGAGCTGGAGCACTTTTTGGCATGAAGGCGTTGATGCTGACAAGCATGATCCCAGATGCGCTGCCTGTCTATGGGCTCAATGAAGGAGTCCTGGATGCGGTGCTGCAGCCTGACCTGCAGAGCCACGTTAAGGACTCACTGAGGCCACGGGGAAACAGGGCAGGTAAGAAACCCAGCACCTCCTGATCCATGAGGGCTCCTGGGCTGCCAGCGGGTTGGGGGGCAGCCATGGAGACGCTGAGTGCTCAGCTGACTTCAGCAGG
>NW_009943525.1:1471-1778 GCF_000696875.1 Nestor notabilis
CGGCCGGGGGGTGGGGGGCCAGCCAGGGAGACGCTGAGTGCTCAGCTGACTTCAGCAGGTGGCAGGAAGGCAGCGCTGTGGCCAGCAACAGCTGGAGGACCTGCCAGGAGAGATGGGAGGGCAACATTGTGAGGAGAACCACCTCTTCTGGCTGCCAAAAGAGAGGCCAGTGCAGTGGTGTGAACAGCATCATGTGGTCTCCTTGCCCCCAGGGAGCTGTGAGATGAGCCCTGTGGCCAGCACTTGGATCGAGAACCTGAGCCCCGAGGCCAGCACCAGCCCCGCTGAGCTCCCGGGTACCCTGGGC
>NW_009943525.1:1970-2462 GCF_000696875.1 Nestor notabilis
GGGGTGAGATTCAGGCCCTCTGTCCTGAAACCAGGGCAAAGCTCCAGGCCACCCCTGGCAGGAAGGGGCTGGTGCTGGCCTCAGAGCTCAGTTTCCGATTGTCCTGGACAAGTAACAGGGCTGGTGCTGGTCTTGGGACCGAGCACCTGGCCCCCTCGGGCAGGCAGCAGGGCTGGTGCTGGCCTCGGGGCTCAGCTCCCTGGTCCCTGGACAGTGTCTGGCGTAACAGTGTCTCTTTAGGAGCAGGAACTGGTCCTGGCCTCGGGGCTCAGCTCCAAAACCTCCCAGGCAGTCAGCGGGGCTTGTGCTGACCTCAGGGCTCAACTCATGACCCCACTCTGCAGGCTGCAGGATTGGTGATGTTCTCGGGTCTGAGATTCCAGCTCCCCCGGCCAGGCAGCCAGGCTGGTGCTGGACTCAGGGCTCAGTTTCCTACCCTCTGTGCAGGCACTGGGGCTGGTGCGGGCCTCGGGCACCCTCTGGCCTAGCATT
>NW_009943525.1:2510-2854 GCF_000696875.1 Nestor notabilis
TAAGCTACTGTCTCCCTCCGTGCATGCAGGAACTGGTGCAGTTGTTGGAGCTCAGCTCCCAGCCCCCTGGGCAGGCAGCGAGGCTGGTGCTGGTCTCTGGGCTAAGCTATGGTATCTCTGGGCAGGCAGCGGGGCTAGTGTTGGCCTCGAGGCTCAGCTCTCACACCAACTGAGTAGGCACTGGGGCTGGGGCTGGTCTCAGGTTTGAGTTATTGTCTCCCTCAGTAGGCATAAGAACTGGTGCTGGCCTCGGGGCAGACTTCCCAGCACAGCCTGGCCAACAGCAGGGCTGGTGCTGGCCCCAGGGCTTAGCTCCAGTCCCCCCCCCGATCATGCAGCAGAGA
>NW_009943525.1:2956-3374 GCF_000696875.1 Nestor notabilis
GCAGGTCAGGCCCCGCCCCCCCTGGCAGGGAGCGGGGCTGGTCCCAGCCTCGGGTCTGAGCTCCAAGCCCCTCCTGGGCAGGCAATGAGGCTAGTGCTGGTCTCAGGGCAGATTTCCTGGCCCAACCTGGCCAGTTGTGGTGCTGGTGCTAGTCTCAGGGCTTAGCTCCAGTTCCCCTAGTCATGCAGCAGGCCTTGTGCTGGCCTTAGGTCTGAGTTCCCGGATCCCCGGGCAGGCAGCAGGGCTGGTGCTGGCCTTGGGTCTTAGCTACTGTCTTCCTCAGTAAGCAGCGGGGCTGGGGCTAGACTCGTGGCTCATCTCCAGGGCCCCGCGAGCAGTCAGCGGTGCTAGTGCTGGCATCGGGACTCAGCTCCCAGACCCAAATGTGCAGGAAGTGGGGCTAGTGCTGGCATCGGGG